>NC_077229.1:449526149-449781149 GCF_027887165.1 Monodelphis domestica
TCCATGAACTGATGCAGAGTTAAATAAGCAGAACCAGGATGACATTGCATACAATATTTGGGGGGCTTTGTTTTATATGATTATTTTCTTACAAAAATTAACAATATGGAAATATATTTTGCATGATTATACATGTATAGCCCAGATCAAATTGTTTACCAGCTCTGGGAATAGGGAGGGAAGGAAAGGAGGCAGTTGATTTAGATGATATAACTTCAGAAAACTTATATAGAAAGTTATTACATGCAATTGGTAAAAGTAAACCTCTTTTGAAATAATTAATTAATTTTTTAAAGTTGGAGAAGTCAGGGTCATCTCTCCTATTTTCATATATTAGAATCCTCCATGTAAGATGTCATCCTTCATCTGGGTTTTGAGAGTTGATCATTTGCTTTCCTTTGCTCCTTCATTTAAATATTCTAGCAGTAGATCTTCAGAGTTGCCACCTCTGTAGCATTAAAAAAAATGGGTACCCTGCTATGCTTAAAGCTCGTTTTAGATTAACCAATAGTTCGGCAAGATGGACTCCATCACACTACTTCAGAATTCGAAATTAGATAATATTCATTCTTTAAAATAAATTTATTCTTTATTTAATATCCTTTCCTTTTTACATTTAAATACCAAATATTTTGTTTCACTATTGTCCCACCCATTGAGATGGGAAGTAAAATGATATTGATTATACATATGAAATCATTCAAAACATTAGAAGGAGAGAAAGGGAAAGAAAGAAAGAAAGAAAGAAAGAAAGAAAGAAAGAAAGAAAGAAAGAAAGAAAGAAAGAAAGAAAGAAAGAAAGAAAGAAAGAAAGAAAGAAAGAAAGAAAGAAGAAGAAAGAAAGAAAGAAGAAGAAAGAAGAAAGAAAGAAAGAAAGAAAGAAAGAAAGAAGAAGAAGGAAGGAAGGAAGGAAGGAAGGAAGGAAGGAAGGAAGGAAGGAAGGAAGGAAGGAAGGAAGGAAGGAAGAAAGAAAGAAAGAAAAGAAAGAAAGAAAGAAAGAAAGAAAGAAAGAAAGAAAGAAAGAAAGAAAGAAAGAAAAGAAAGAAAGAAAGAAAGAAAGAAAGAAAGAAAGAAAGAAAGAAAGAAAGAAAGAAAGAAAGAAAGAAAGAAAGAAAGAAAGAAAGAAAGAAAGAAAGAAAGGAAGGAAGAAGGAAGGAAGGAAGGAAGGAAGGAAGGAAGGAAGGAAGGAAGGAAGGAAGGAAGGAAGAAACAAAGAGAAATAGAGAATTGTCATTCAATTTGTACTTAGAGTTCATCAGTTCAGTCACTAGACAAAGATAGCAATTTTTTCATCATGCGTGCTTTGGAATTGTCTTGGGTCATTGTATTGGTCAGCATATCTCAGCTGATCATCATTAAAATTTTGCTGTACACAATGATTTTTGAGTTCTTATCACTTCATTCTGCATCTGTTCAAAGAGGTCTTTTCAGGTGCTTTTTTTTTTCTTTCTGATATTACCTCCTCCATCATCTCTTAAATACAATAATACTCCATCACACAACTATATGCTACAACTTGCTCAGTCATTCCATTGTTGATGAGCATCTCCTTAATTTCCAATTATTTGCCACTACAATGAGTTGCTCTAAATATTTTTTAATTTGGGTATTTTTTTCTTTTTATCTTTTTGTAATATAGACCTAGTAGCAGTTGCTAAATCAAAAGCTATGCAAAATTCTGTATCTCTTTGTGTGTAGTTTCAAAAAATTTTCCATAATGATTGGACCCAATTCAGAACTCCACCAACAGTTCATTTGTATACCTATTTTCTCTCATCCCCTACAGCATTTTTCATTTCTGATTGGTGTGAGATGGTACCTCAGAGCTATTTTAATTTGTACTTCTCTCTTCTATAGTGATTTAGAGCACTTTTCATGATGATAGATAGCTTAGATTTCTTTTGAAAACTATCTGTTTATATACCTTGACCATTTATCAATGGGGGGGGGAGCATTCTTAATTTTATAAGCTATACTCACTTCCCTGTATATTTGAGAAATAAGTCTTTATCAGAGAAACTTGCTATAATTTTTTTATAGTTTCTTCATTGTCTATGGCTTTTGTTCAGTCATTCAGTTGCATACAACTCTGTTACCCTATGCACTTTGTTCATCAGTTTTCTGACAAAGGTCCTGGAGTGGTTTGACATTTCGTTCTCCAGTGTGTCCCTATTTTATAGTTGAGCAACTGAGGCAAAGAGGGATTAAGTGACTTGTCCAGGGTCATATAGCAAGCAAGTATTAGTCAGGATTTACCTCAGGTTTTCCTGTCTCCGAGGCCAGAACTGTATCTATGTAACATCTACCTGCCCTTCACTATCAATGGTGATTTTTATCAAAATATGGATTCCCTGCTTATCTCTTTACTTTAAGTCTATTTCTGCTTTGGTTTGTCTGCGATCATAATTGCTAACTCTGTCCTTTTTTTGTTTTTTGTTCTTATTTCATGTGAACGAACCATAATAGATTCCGTAACTATTTCCTTATTTTAACTCTGTGTGTCTTTCTGTTTCAAGTGTTTGTCTTATAAATAATAAACCATTAGATAGCATTTCTAATACATTCCCCTCCACATTTCCATTTTATAGGTGAGTACATCACATTCATAGTTATGGTTACTAATTATATATTTCTCTTTATCCTTTTTTCTTCTATTTATACTTCTGTTTTTCTTTTTCTTTTGCCCTTCCTCAAAAATCTGTTTTGCTTCTGATCACTACCACTCTTTCTTACTCCTCTAACCCTCCCCTTATTTTAGCCTTTCCATTTTCTATTTTCCTATTAAGATATATGTCAATACTTTACTGAGTGTGAGTTTATATATGTGTGTGTGTATGTGTGTGTGTGTGTGTGTGTGTGTGTGTGTGTGTGTATTCCCTCTTTGAACCAATTTAAATGAGAGTAAGGTTCAAGCATTGCCCATGATCTGACAATTTTCCCCTTCTACAATAAAAGCTCTTCCTTGTGCACATCTTTTATGTGAGAAAATTGTCCCCATTCTTCCTTCTTCCAGTGAATCTCTTTCTCAACTCTTCATTTTTATATGCCTTTTAACCGCCCTAAAATGCTAAAGTTCTAGGATATATATATATATATATATATATATATATATAATATATATATATATATATATAACTTTCCCATGTAGGAATGTAAACAATTTAATTTAATTGAGACCATTATAATGTATTTAAAAAATCATTAACTTCCATCTTGGAATGAATACTGTATATTAGATCTAAGGCAGAAGAGCAGTAAGGGCTGGGCAATAGGGGTTAAGTGAAATGCCCAAGGTCACATAGCTAGGAAGTATCTGAGCTGAGATTTAAACTCAGGATCTTCTATCTCTAAGGCTGGCTCTCAATGTACCGAGCCATCCAGCTTTCCCCTGTAATTGCTTTTTAATGTTTAATTTTTCATGCTTCTCTTGATTCTTGTATTTGAATGTCTAATTTTTATTCTTCTCTGGCATTTTCATCAGAAATGTTTAAAAGTCCTTTATTTTATTAAATATCCACTCTTTCCCTATTAGATTATAGTCATTTTTGCTAGGTAGGTTATTCTTGGTTGTAATCCTAGCTCCTTTGCCCTCTGAGAATATCATATTCTAAGCTTTAATGTGGAAGTTGCTAAATCTTGTGTGATCCTGACTGTGGCTCCATGATAATTTTGTTTTTTCCCATTTACATAGAGAAAGAGTTTTTAATATTTGTTTTCTTACATATTGAATTCAAATTCTCTCCTCTTTCTCTCTTTCCCTTCCCCCTCCCTGAGATAGTAAGTAATCTGACACAAGTTGTATGTGTGTTTAGCCTCTTTTTTATAATACTACCCACTGAAGACTCCAAAGTTCAAGCCAATTGGCCTTCTCGTCATTAATCACACAACCCTGTATCTCCCATGTCCTCACCTTTGCAATGCTTCTCCCTCAGGCTTGTAGTATAACTACCTTCTCACCTTCACTTTTCAGAACTCCTTGCTGTCCTCAAGACTAAGATCATACTTCTACCTAAAGTCTCTCTTTTTAACATTTATTATATTTTTCCAGTTTAATTGTAGACACAATTTTAAATATTCATCTTCTGATATTTTGCCATTTATGTTCTCTCTCTCCTCTCTTCCTCATACCCTGAGATGGAAGTTAATATGACATAGGTAATAAATATACTAACATGAAATACATATTTCCATTATGATCATGTTGTGAAAGAAGATATATCCCTTATAAAAGAAAAAGCTCATAAAAATGAAAATTTATATTCTTCAATCTGCATTCAGACTCTGTCAGTTTCTTCTATAGTGGCAGATAGCCTTTTTTCATTGAGTCTTTTAAATCCATGCATTGCTGATAATGGTGACTTCATTCACAGTTTGATCGTCGTACATTATTGCTGTCACTGCATATAACATTCTCCTAGTTCTAACTACTTCACTTTGCATTATTTCACATAAACTTTTTGAGACTTTTTTATGATTTTCCTAGTCATCATTTCTTATAGCAAAATAGTATTCCATTACAATTCTATACCAAAACTTGTTCAGCCAATCCCAGAAAATGGACATCCCTTTAGTTTCCAATAATTTGCAATCACAAAAAGAGTTACTAGAAATATCTTCATACAAGTAGTCTTGTTTCACCTTTCTGATCATTTTGAGATATAGATCTAGGAGCTGTATTTTTGGGTTAAGAGTATGCATAGTTTTGTGGCACTTTGGGCATAATTCCAAATTGTTCTCCATAGTGATTGAATCAGTTCCCAGCTCCAGGCTCAATGATATTTTAATTGTTTCTTTCTGGCTGTCTGCAATATTTTCTCCTTAATCTGGGAACTCTGGATTTTGGCTATTATATTTCTGAGAGGTATTATTATGGCATCATTTTCAGGAAGAAAGGTAGATTCTTTCCATTTCTATTTCATTCCCAAGATTTAAGGTATCAGGCCAATTTTCCTTGATAATTTCTTGTGTGAATATTGTGAAAAAATTTCCCCCTAGAATGGTGTCTGTAGGACCCCTAGAGGTACAATATTCCTTCCTTTTGATGCCTGACTCCCCTTTAAATTTGCTGAGGAGGGACCTTCTATGCAAACTCAGAGCCACAATAACTTTCTCCCCAGATGGTTCCTTATCATTGGAAGTATCAGAGGAATCTTTAAATTTATTCCCTGTACTTCTCTCAGAGAGCCAGGAGGCAAAAGAGCCTCCCACTTTTGAAATATCTGAAGATATACCGGAGTCTCTTTGGGCCACATCTTCTTCAGATGTAGGCCTACTTAAATCTGCTATTCCTGTGCAGATAAAAACTAAATCTAGCCCACCTCATTCCATTCCTCAGTATCCCCTCTCAAAAGAGTCAATTGAGGGAATTACTCCAGTAATTAACTCATTAATTGATCAGGGAATAATAATCTCTTGTAAATCTGAATACAACATGCCCATCCTGCCCGTTAAAAAAACAAAAAAGGGGCCCAATGGCAAGCACCTCTATAGATTCATACAGGATCTGAGGGCAGTGAATAATCATGTTATAAAGAGACATTCTGTAGTTTCCAACATAAATACTATTATTTCCTCTATTCCTAGCACAGCTACATACTTTATAGTAGTAGATTTGTGCTGAGCTTTCTTTTCCATACCCATACATTAGAACTTCAGGCATATTTTTGCTTTCACCTGGAAGGGCTTACAATATACATGGAGTCATCTGCCCCAGGGTTGTGTGGAAAGCCTGAGTTTATTTGTGCAAATTTTGAGCCAAGACACAGATAATATAAAATTTTAAAATAGCAAATTAATCAAATATGTAGATGATCTACTCTTGGCTTCAACAGACGCAGAAACATGTCAGGAAGATAGTAAACACCTTCTTTTGGAATTGGACAAAAGAGGACATAAGATCTCGAAGGATAAAGTTCAGTGGTGTCTCCCTTAAGTAGAATATTTGAGGTTCATCCTGACTGTGGGTACTCATTATATTTCTCCAAAACAAATTGAAAATATTCAAAATCTAAGAGCTCCTACCACTAAGAAACAGCTGAGAGCAATTTTAGGAGCAACAGGGTTTTGCAGACAATGGATTCCTTGCTATGGGGAAATTACTAAACCCCCTTATAGCACTAACAAAGGATTTTGTCCCAGAACCCCTCAAATTAGAGGCTGAACACTTGTCAGCTCTATCAGATCTAAAAAAGGCTATCCTGTCTGCCCCTGTTCTAGGCATCCCAGATTATAACAAGCCATTTACTTTGTATGTACATGAGCTAAGAGGAATAGCTTCAGGTGTTTAACTCAGACTTTGGGGCCTTCTCAACTCCCAATTGCTCATTATTCTGCCCAACTGGACCAAGTAGAATCAGGAGCATCACCATGTCTTAGAGGAGTAGCTGCTACAGCCTTACTAGTGACAAAAACTGTCGATCTAGTATTGGGATGTCCATTAACAATTATGTGCCCACATGAGGTAAAATCATTGTTGCTAAGGTATAGAACACAGGCATTCTCTTATCAGAGAATTACAAGGTATGAAATAACCTTGTTAAATAGCAAAAGCATAACCTTGAAATGCTGTAGAACCCTTAACCCTGACACCTTGTTTCCAGATTTACCAACTTCAGGAGAACCATTACACAATTGTGAAACATTAGTGTCCATGGCAGAAAATCCTCGAGATAATCTCTTGGACACTCTTAGACAATCCAGATCTGGTCTTATTTCCTGATGATTCCTCTTTTATGAGGGATGGCATATGCTACACTGGAGCTGCTGTAGTCACAGAATTTGCCACTGAGTGGTCAGCTTCGCTGCCCTCTAATATTAGCGCTCAAGGAGCAGAACTCATAGCTCTCAAACATGCCTGTATAATTGCCAAGGGTAAAAAGGCAACAATTTATATGGATTCTAGATATGCTTTTGGCATTTGTCACTCAGTTGGAATGCTATGGTTCCAGAGAGAATTTTTTACCTCAGCTGGAAAATCTATAGCTAATGCAGAAATTATTAATGAAGTTCTTTCTGCTCTCCAGCTGCCTGAAGCCCTAGCTATAGTTCATTGCTCTGCCCATACAGGTGGCTCTGACCCTGTCTCTAGGGGAAATGACCAAGCAGATGCTGCTGCAAAGCTAGCAGTCATAGAAGGGCTTGAATTAATTTTAACATTAACAACCCACTGATGATTTAAATTTATCACTTTTCTATAATGAAAAGGAAGTGGAAAAATGGAAGCAAAAATTCAAAGCAAAACAGATTAATAGAGTATGGGTGTCATCTGATGGAAAACCCCTGCTCCCTAGAAGTTTCTATCACCAAATTTGCCAATCTATTCATAAAAATGGTCACTTTGGTCCCCAGGGCATCGTGGACTCTGTTAAGAGAGCATGGATAGCCCCTGGCATATCTACTATAGCCTCTAAAGTGTGTTCAGCCTGCTCTATCTGCCAAGCATATAATCAACATGCATTTCGTGGCAAAGTCTTTGGTGAGTGTCCTCTGGCTTACACACCTTTTGAGCATCTACAGATAGATTTCATAACAATGCCAAACTGTAAAAGGATAATTTTTAGTGTTTTGATTTAAAATCTAAAATAAGTGGTTGCCATGGGAAATCCCCAAATATGAAAATACTCAAGTCAGCTGGGATTTATGGAGATTTTAATTAAATGAAGGAATTAAGGGAAGAAGAGAGAGAGAGAGACAGAGAGAGAGAGAGAGAGAGAGAGAGAGAGAGAGAGAGAGAGAGAGAGGGAGGGAGGGAGGGAGGGAGGGAGGGAGGGAGGGAGGGAGATAGGGAGGGAGGGAGGGAGAGAAAGAGAGAGAATAGCCAAGCAGTAGAAAAGCACATAGGCCAAAATGGCCTAGGCCTGAGCCTAAAGGAGAGCAAGTCAGTCTTTATCACTCACCACAAGATCGTCTCCAAGCAAGCTCTCTGAGGGGGAATCTTCCAGCTGAGTTCCAGTTCTCCACTGAACTCCTAAACTCCTGAACTGAGTTCAGTATCTAACTCAATTCAACTCAAATTCAATATCCTTGAATTCCTCTTACCCCTACCTTTTAAAGAAATTTTCTCTTATGTCACCTCCCCTAAATGTTCACGTCTACCAATCACAGTAGATGCTTTTTTTACAGGACTGTACATTCTTAGTTCTCATCTTCTTTTGTTCTCACCTTCTCTGGTTAGATAAAAATCTACTTCACACCTCTTTTGTTAAGCTTGCCTTTTGTAAGCTGCTTGACCTTTTAGTGATTAATTTAACCTTTATAGGTACTTAGCACCTTTTTATATTAGATCTAAAAATAGACCTAGCTTAAGGTTCTAGCTTTACTATAAGATATTAGTTAGGGACTTTTCATTGTTCAATCAGGAGTTTGCAACTTTATCTTCCCTTAAGGCACTGTCTGAGTAGGGTGGCTTAATTTTAAAAGTTCTCAATACATCCCTGATTAAGTATCTTCATTGTTAAAAATGGGGAATAACAATCAAATCTTCTAAAGTAGAGTCTGAGTAGTTTTAAGATTCACACTTGAAATTTGGTGCCTAGACCAATAATTTTAAAATTATCTCTTCTTGATCCATTTTCTAGGTCAACTATTTTTCTGATGAGATGCTTCATATTTTTTCTATTTTTTTATTCTTTTAACTAGCTTTTTAAAAATATGTATGCAGTCATTAATTTCTACTTACCCAATTTCATTTTTTTTTAAACTATAAGCTTTAATCAGTTTTTGTGCCCCTTTTTCCATTTGGTGACTTCTACTTATTTATTTTAGACCCTTACTATATGTCTTAGAACTGATACTAAGTGTTAATTCCAAAACAGAAACAATTGGGCTTAAGTGGCTTGCCCAAGGTCACAGATCTAGGGAAGTGTCTGAGGCCAGATAAGAACTCAGGACCTCCAACATCCTGGCCTGGTTCCCTATCCATTGATCTCCCAAGCAACTCCTCAATTATACTTTTTAAGAAGTTATTTTCTTCAGTTAATTTTTATATTTCCTTTGCCATGAAATTTCTTGTGGTCAATAAAGTAGGCAATCAATACCAGCTGCACCTAATACCAGCAAAGTTCCCTTATAATCCCCTTCTGATCAGTTGTCCAACTTCTCTTTCTGTCTCTGATCTATGAGATCTGGAAAGTGCTGCTACTTCTGCTGCTGTTATAAGTGCCTCCAAGATCCTCTTCTGGTGCTGCTGCCATGCACCAAGTTGTCTCCACTCCAGTGTTGCAAATCTCTCCTGCCAACCTCTTAAATTGTATTAGGGTAGAAAAAAATATTTCACTATGACCTTGTATTGGATCTGCTAGTCCAAAATTTGGCTTGAGTTATTATTCTAAAGTTGCTTAGAAGGAAATGTTGGGAGATTTCAACTTGATTGTGCCTATACTCCATCTTCTTAATGTGCTCATTTAACTGAACTATTTCTCCAAAATTGTTTCACCCTCATCAGCATTAGTAGGAAAGAGTGGGAAGCCTCTACTTTTACTTCAGACAGACTTTTCATTGGTTGCATTTTTTCTAACAATTGTATCAGTCAGACTTTTCACACACCTCCCCCTTGTTATTATATTGCATTTATCTTCTATGAAATTAATTAGTAGCCAGTAACCCTTGCAACTAGGTGGTAAAGTGGATAGAGTAGCAGGGCTAGAGTAAGGAAGATTCATCTTTCTGAATTCAAATCTGTCCCCAGACACTTACCAGCTGTGTTACCCTGGGAAAATCACCTAATCCTATTTGCCTTAGTTCCTATCTGTAAAAATGAGCTAGAGAAAGAAATAAAACCACTCTAATATCTTTGCCAAGAAAACCCCAAATAGGGTGACAAAGAGTATGACACTGCTTAAAAAACAACTGAACAAACATTTGCCCCATGTTTGATGTCAGGAGAACTAATAGATGTTAGAAAACTGGTCAATTCTGAATAAAATCAGAATAGCCATCCAGCACCAACATGAAGAATTGAGTGGACAAAAAATAGGCTAATGATCATCTCACCTCTAAGATCTCACCTCATATACCTGGACAGGTATTCTTCTTGTTTTCTTGCATAGTTCAATATGAAAATCAGGGAGGAAATAGAGGAAGTATCAAGAATCAATAAATTTCCCCTAGATTAGTAGAGGAGATACTTTGTTAAAGAGAAAGAACAGCCTTTTATAGCATCCTTTATCAGCTATACACCTAGCTTCCTTTCTTTTTAGGACTTATACTTACCATTGTAATCGTTTATATAAGTGGCATATCCTTCCCACTAAGACTACAAATGGGAACTTCCCTTACAAAGTACTTTGGAAGGATCAAATCAGTTGCTTGAGTAGGGAAGAATAAGGAAAAAGGGAAAAAATGCTTAAATCTTTTTGTACTCCCCCAAATCCAGCAGCCATTCCAAATTATTCTTTTCTGTACTTCCTCTCATTCTGTCTTCTTTGTCCTCTCCTTTCTGGTTTACCTTCCTCTGTATAACCCCTCCATCAAAGCCTCTTGGTGTGGAATCTTATTGGTGGAGATGGTGAGGACTCTGCTCTACATGAGAGGTAAGATGGAGTTGGTAAGAGACAAGAGAGCCTTACTTTTTGTCAGTTTCCCTCCAGGACTCATTAAGGTCAGTGTCCTTTGGAAATTAATCAAGTCTTTTAGTTCAAGCTAGGTGCTTCTGGCTTTTGGTTCTAAGAAAGAAGATGGAAGAAGCCAACCCCAATTCAGGTTGCTGAAGGGAAAGCTTCTGGTAGGGAAGACATGAGAGAAGTCAGCAGTCTCCAGCATATCCCTATTACTAGTGTATTACTACTCAAGAGACTTCAGAGAATTTCCCCTTGGGTGAGATTAAGGACACTCATTTTTGGTTGAGCTATCTCATTCCAGATGGGTAAACCCCTTTATTCTATACTACCTAGTATATACTATCTTTTGTATACCTTTTTTGATATCTGTTTTCTTATGCTTTGGATAGAAGGGTTTCTTTGCTTTTCACCATGTGGTGTTCCTTATGGAACTGGTATTTGGTAGGAAAGGGATAAAGACTTGGATATAGAGCTTGGGGTCCCTCTTCCCCAAGTACTGACAAAGTGATCAGAAGTTAGATGAAACCTGATACTCTCTCCTAGATGAACAATATTTAAGAGAGCAGCTAGATAAAGTTCTACTCTAGTACACCCTCTTTCTGAAGAGAGCACAGCTACCTCTGGCTCCAACACTCTGCCTCCTTTCAAGCAGGAATGAAAGACTCCCTTGAAGACAGGCCAGAGGAGAAGAGACTAGAGATGTATATTATGTCAACATGGAAATATAGAAATCCCAAGTCTACTTAGTTTGAGAGTAGAAACCCCAGGTTTTGACCTTGTCACTGGAGACCTTTTCCCCTGAGGGAAGGTCCCACTTCACTGGACAATGAACATCCTGGTACTTTATATGGGAACAGCGAATCCCATCCAATGCTAAGTATCTCTTTTGTCCCAATGGTTTCTCCCCCTAGGCTAAGGTCCATTGCCAAGCAGGCCCAGCCCTGGGCTGGGTCTTTCCCTTTTGTGTCCATTGTAGGGCATCAGCCCTTCACTGTTATTCCTGTCTGGAACTCCTCATTTTCCTTTCTTACCATTGTAAAGTCAATCAACTGTCCCTCTCCTCCTAAGCCCCCAGGGCATCTAGAGTGGTATATAGGTTCCCCAAGTTCTTTTATTCCTAGGAGTCCATCCTGAATCTGTGGCACTCCCAGGGGTCAGTGACCAGGGTGTCCAGACACTGTGCAGTCTGGGGGGGGAGGGGGAGCAGCTCTGTTGTCCTAACCTAGTAGTGCTAACCCCTTTCCCCTTGATTAAAGAGTGAGTTTGATTATTTAATAGTTCTGCATTTTTTCTAGTTGACAATTATTTCTCCCTTAAAGCTACACATATAATGACAGTCTTCACTACTCAAGGGGCCTCACAACACTCCCTACATTTCTCTTTGATCCATTTATTTCTCCCCTCTCCCTTAAAGAGGAAGGCAAGATGAAGAATGATCAGAATTAGGAAAGGGTTTGTGTCTGGGGAGTATAGAAGAGAAAAGTTGGTAATGAAACAAACCTAATTTTCTTTCCTAAATCAAGCATTTTTCTTCTCAACAGCTCCAGTTAAAGATTTCTATATATTACTATGTTCCATACAAGACTACAGGAAAACAAATTCTCAACAGACACATGGTCCCCCAAATAGACATAGGGTTATAAGCCTCTTGAATCTTAGATCCTGGAGACTCACCAAGTGTTCTCATTATTGATAATAATCAGTAACTCATTAAATATACAGCTCACCAAAAGTTTGCATTGGCAATATGCAATAGTAGAAAAAGCACTAAGTTTGGAATTAGGTGACCCAGAAATAAATCCTGACTCTAGTATTTAGCTGTGTGAAAATGGACAAAATAATAATAACAGATGACATTGATTTAAGGTTTTAAGACTTATGAAACACTTTTTATATGTGAATGTATGTATACATATATAAATTAGCACATTTTATCTTCATAAGAAAAGGGGAAGGGGAAGAGAACAATTATTCGTCACCTATGTGCTGAATGATTTACAACTGTTGTCTCATATAATCCACACAATTGCCCTAGAAGGTAGATTATTATGCTATTATTTTCCTTATTTTAAAACTGAGGAAAGTGAGTCCCAGAGTGGTTAAAAGTGACTTCCTCTGGGTTACATAGCTACCCCAATCTTTCAAAGTTCTCAGGGTTATTGTTGTTATTGTTCAGTCATTCAGTCCTATCCAATGCTTCAGGACCTGGTAGACCATAGCACACCAATATCGTCCATGAGGCTTTCTTGGCAAAGATACTGAAGTGGTTCGCAAAGTGATAGCTATTTCCAATACTCCTCCACCTAGGAATAAGTAAGAATAGAGACAGATAAAGCAGGACCAGGTGCTCATGAGTCTAGCCCTACTGGGAAGATAAATGATTGAGTCTTTTCTCACTACCCAGAGATTAATAGCATTTCTTTCTCTTCACTTGCATACACCCTGGAAGAGAAAGTTATTTGGCTGATAAGGCTTTTTGTAAGCACATTAATTCTGACCCCACAGAAAACCAAAAGACTTCCCTTCACTACATAGAATATATAAAGAAATAGTTATAGAATCCTTGAATTTGCTTTGAAGTGGAAATAAAGTTCATCCATTATCCATGCAGAAAAGCATCAAACATCCACCTGAAACCAAGAAACATGCTCTCAGAACTCATTGACCAGGCCCTCATTGCATGACCAGGATAAAAGAGAGGTAAACAGGGGAAGGCAAGTCCTTTCCCTCTCAATGGTTTAGGTTATGGCATCCACACTTGTAGGAGATAGGAGTGTCTGAAAAGGCTATATCCAAAAAGATGACAGAAAGAGAGTGAATGTCTCAGTTTCACCAATTTTAAAGATGGAGGCAGCCAACAAAGGAGACTTCATTGGGCAAACAAGGCATGCTCCAAACATGCCCAGAGAAGTTCAGATTACCCATACATATGAGTGAACTGCATTTTTCCTGTTCTCCAAATTGTTTTAACTTTTTTGGTAAAGTAACATGTCATACTACACCTGAACCACATAATTAAATATCCATAATGCATTAGCTTTGCTGAGTAGAGTTTAATGCAAATAAGATCAAAGTCTTGAGAATCTATTTACCTTCATAAATGACCTGGATCTAATACACTGTTGGTGGAGTTGTAAATTGACCCAACCATTCTGGAAGGCAATTTGGAACTATGCCCAAAGGGCACTAAAAGACTGTCTGCCCTGTGATCTAGCCATAGCACTGCTGGGTTTGTACCCCAAAGAGATTATAGAGAAAATGCTTGTACAAGAATATTTAAAGCTGCACTCTTTGTGGTGGCAAAATATTGGAAAATAAGGGAGTATCCATTGATTGGGGAATGGCTGAACAAATTGTGGTATCTGTTGGTGATGGAATACTATTGTGCTCAAAGGAATAATAAAGTGGAGGAATTCCATGGGAACTGGAAAGACCTCCAGCAAGTGATGCAGAGTGAGAGGAGCAAAAGCAGGAGAACATTGTACACAGAGATTGATACACTGTGGTACAATAGAATGTAATGGACTTCTCTACTAGCAGCAATGTAATGATCCAGGATAATTCTGAGGGCCTTATGAGAAAGAACACTATCCACATCCAGAAAAAGAGCTGTGAGAGTAGAAACACAGGGAAAAAATATGATTGATCACATGGTTCAATGGGGATATGAATGGAGATCTTGACTTTAAATGATCATTCTACTATAAATAATAATAATATGGAAATAGGTTTTGAACAATGATACATATAAAATCCAGTGGAATTACTCATTGGCTCTGTGATGGAAAGTATATGATGCATGTCACTATGGAAAAATATTCTAAATTTAATTAATTAATTGAAAAATAAATGGCCTGGATCATTCTACTTTGCCTCACCCCAAGACCAAAGATAGTACTTTATCAGCTGTCATGAAAATGCCAAATGGCTCAATAAAAATCTAGAGTGGCTCAAAACCATTATCTTCATGTCTGTATTTTAATTTTCTTTACAAAATTATATAATGCTTGAAAGGAATAAGTTATTTTTACTCATTACCCATAAAGGTATAAACAAACTATACACCCTATAGCAAGGAAAGGGAATTATAGCAAGAGCAATATTGACAGGCCTGGATTCCAAGCTACTGGGTCAGGGTTCCAAATTGTTGAAAAGATAGTTTTTCCAACAGCACGCAGGAGCTGCAAGTTGAAGGAGAAAGGTATATGGCTGAGACATCCTGGAAATCCATCCATTAAACAACTGGTCTTGAGGATTTACTTGCTGTGGTGAGAGAATATCTCCAGTCTTCCTGGTGGACAGCCAGACTGGGGAAAAGATCTCTACCTTGCTGGGACATCTGAAGACATCAGCTGGACTCCTGTACTTGACTCATCAAGTACTTTTTGTTTGTGAGAAATCTGGTTACCTGTTGGACTTGCCTTTAAGAATTTATGTAATTAGTTAAGGTAGCTAAATAGCGGGTTTAATTAGAGGGTAAAGCAGTCAGATTTCCTTTTTCCCATTTTCCTTCCTCTCTTCATCCCTTTTCTGTTAATAAATTCAATGTTATTTATATATGTTATTCTCCCTTTGTATTACCTTCCTTTCCCCTTTCCAAAATATAGATTTAACAACACCTAACTTATGGCATCTACTGTGAAGGGGAATTCTTTGTTCTCTTTTCTGAGTTTACACTTATGAAAGGGAATTTTTTATTCCCTTTGTCTGTTTTGAGTTAACACTTGATTAAACAATAACTTAAGTACTCCTACTTAGTACCTCACTAGATTGTGAAGACAGGATTAATTCTCGTTTGTCCACTTTTGAATTGAACCAACAAAATCCATGTTTATCTAGTCCTTTTAGGAAAAAAGGAAAGCAAATATTTACAACAGAATATTGGTACCAAAAATTTTTATGACTAAGTTACCATCATTATTGAATATAGGTTTGCTTCATAGCATTATACTGGTCATCAATAACATATCAGGTAAGTACCAAGAAGTGAAAAATGGAGGAAATCTGGTACAAGATTGGTGTTGTGCAAAGGTATCCTAGAAAAGGAGACTCAATGAGATGGCAAAACATGATACCCAAGTACTGCCTGAAAAAAGTCTAAGCATCTTTAGATGGAAGAAACGTTTCTCAGAAAAGGACTTTACGAGAACCTCTTTGCTCTAGGAAAATCCAACGGTGTCCTCTGACACAAAGCAAGAGATTTGCTTTTTTGACACCTAGTGTTTAGAATGCTGTGCAAATGTCACATAGTTTGTGGCTCACCAAACTGAAGAGAGGCTCTGAACTACCTTGAGGAACTTAACATGTATACTGCACATCATTTCTACCATGGGAGAGAAGTGAGAGAAGAGGAGAAAATGATTTTCAGTCTGATAGAACATGGTGGTTCCCAAGAGTAAAATTTTTGCCAAGCTGAAGTGAGCTGGAACCCCAAGGTAGCTTTGCTTAAGATCAGAATGTTTTTGTTTTCTGGGGTCTTATGTCCATGATGCTAATTTAATACATCTGGAGGGGGTACTTAATTTGCCATGCTTCATTAAGTATATGCTTACAGTCTTTACAGATAATAATTTTCAAATCCTTTTCAAAGATATTTGAAAAAAGCCATTAATCTCTTTGTCTCTGGAGACTTTAAAGGCATTTATCTCCATAGTACCCAAGCACTTAGACAAAGATAGATATAATAACTGAGGAAGAAGAAAATGCCCCTGGTGTCTATTGCACAGGAACCAAGTGAATCTCAGAGAAACATTTTTCTGAGCAACCTTTCCTGCTAACAGATATATTATGGAGATATGGAAATCAAAACTTTTAAAAGCATGCTAGCTTTTTTTTTTCTCATGGATCTTCATGTTTTTAAATGAACTCCCCTCTCTCTTTTTGAAATATTTTCCAACCAAATTATTTACTGTGAATCAAGTTGCTGTAGAGTAAAAATACAAGTTTAGTCAAGGATGAAGACTTTGTTTCTCTCACCACAAGAGTTACTTTCTGCCCACTTAATAGGATTCTTATATACTTCTGAATAGATTCCTTTTTTTCTATTCTATTTCTGATAGAAATTTGGCATCATTAAAGGAAATTTGCAACTTCCTAAAGACAATCAAGCCTGGTATCACCGTCCTGTTTAATTTTGGATCAAAGAATATCTATCTGTCCAAGATATACATATAGATTTTTCTCTATAAAGGTATAGCTTTATACATATATATGAAGATCTTTATTATATAAAGATATATATATGTGCATGTAGACATACAGCTATAGAGAGAGATCTACACATCTTTGTCCTGGACACTACTGGTAAACAATGAGCCCATCTGTCTCTGTGTGTGACATATGTATATACACACATACGTTGTGTATATAGATATATAGTGAGGTGTATATGTGTGTATACACATCTATTATATATTCATATACATATGCAATAGATACATATCAGTGGATAAGAACTACCTATTATCCATATAAATGCTTGTCACAACGTGGACAAAGTTATTCTTTTTTTATTTAGAATATTTTTCTGTGTTTACATAATTCATGATTTTACCCCCCAACCCCTCCCAGAGCTGACAAGCAGTTTCACTGGGTTATATGTGTATCATTGTTCAAAACCCATTTCTATGTTATTCCTAGTTGCAGTCCAGTGATCTTTTAACATCAAAACCCTAATCATATCCCTAATGAACCATGTGATTAATCATGTGTTTTTCTTCTGCATTTCTGTTCCCACTGTTTTTCCTCTGAATGTGGATAGTGTTTTTTCTCATAGATCCCTCCAGGTTGTTCAGGGTCACTGCATTGCCACTAATGGAGAAGTCCATTACATTCAATTGTACCACAGTGTGACAGTCTCTGTGTACAATGTTCTCCTGGTTCTGATCCTCTCGCTCTGCATCACTTCCTGGAGGTTGTTCCAGTCTCCATGGAATTCCTCCACTTTATTATTCCTTTGAACACAATAGTATCCCATCACCAACAGATACCACAATTTGTTCAACCTTTCCCCAATCAATGGATACATCCTTATTGTCCAATTTTTTTTTGCCACCATAAAGAGAGCAGCTATAAATATTTTTGTAAAAGTCTTTTTCCTTATTCTTTTTATAATAAAAGGATTTCTTATTGTATGTATCCGTATTCTAACACAAGTTTCATAGAATTTTAGAAGCTATTTTCAGTCATAACTCAAGGTTTGTACTATGTGATGCCAAAAAACCTTCTAATAGGCTTCAGAGCTAGAAGGATTGTTAACTCAGAAGAGGATGAACTCAAAGAGGCATAAAAAAGGTTTGAAAAAAATCTCTCTCTCTCTCTCTCTCTCTCTCTCTCTCTCTCTCTCTCTCTCTCTCTCTCTCTCTCTCTCTCTTTCTCTCATCATTTTGAGTGATAAGGAAATGCTTTGAGTCACTACTGGAAGGAAGCAGAACTGGCCTCTATTTGTTTTATATTTATTCTTTCTTGATCTTAAACAAATAAGTATCCCCAAAAGAAAATGCCCAGGCAACTGGGCATCACTTCAAAATTATTAGAGGTCCTACTGGCAACCAGAGTTGGTAGCAGAGACTGCCAGCATGGTTGTGGCCAATGATAAAGGAAGCCTCTGAAGATGGATATAGAAAAAGATGTAGGAAAGAAGCATCTGAAGATGGATGTAGGAAGACTGTCCCCCAAGGACGTCAGCATTTTTGGAGTTTGTGGTTTTCAAAATGGAGAAAAGTGTTAGCTATGATATTTTATCGAAGTACTTGGAACCCAGTAGAGGACTATACACAAGGGAACCAGGTTGCAAACCATACTTACACACTATGCACAAGAAAATTCTTAATCCTAGAACATTGCTTTAGCTCTAGAATTCATACCCTATTTGTATCAACCCCTGAAGTTCCTCCCTCTAATTAGATGGTTCCTCCTAGAATCTCCTTTTATGGAGGGGTATTAAACCATGCATCTCTTCATTTTCAACAGGCTACAATTGATGACACTTCCTTGGATATGGATATCTTCCCTTCTTTTTAACTGTGTGTGTGTGTGTGTGTGTGTGTGTGTGTGCAATAACACAATGTATGATTAAGTGGAAAACATGAATTGCCTAGGGAAATTTTATTTAATAAAAACTGCTGGGAAAACTGGAAAGCAATCTGGCAGAAATTAGGCTTAGACTACTACCTCATACAATCCTCCACAATACATTCTAAATGGACATGTGACCTTAATATCAAAGATCACACTTTAAAGAAATAGAAAAGAAGCAGATCTCACAGCTATGCATAAGAGATGTGTCCTTAATCAAAGTTTAGAGACAATTACAAAAAAATAAATAGATAATTTTGCTTGAATAAAACTGAAAGGTTTTTATCCAGACAAATTTAATGCACCTAAGATAAGAAGGAAAATAATGGGATGGGGACAGTGGGATTCTATCAAATTTCTCTAAGGGTTTGGTATCCAAAATACATAAAATAATATATGTCTAAATATAACATTGATAATCATTTACCAATAAATAGTTGGTCATATGATATAAACAAACAATTCTCAAAAGAATTTCAAAATATTTAGAAACACATGAAAGAATGCTCCAAATCACTAATAATAAGAGAAATGTAAATCAAAACACCCTAGAAGTTTTACCTCATTTCCTCCAAACTGGCAAAGATGAAGAAAGATTATGATCCATATCAATGGAAGGAGTCTATAATGGATGAAGTTATAAGTTATCAAAATATAATAATAGCTTATATTTATATTTGATTTTAAGATTTATAGTACATCTTACTCACAGACTTGTGACATGGGTGATGCAAATATTATTGTCCCCATTTTATAAATGAGAAAGCTGAGGCTCAGAACAATGAAATCTAGATATAACCTACCTCTTCCTCTTAGGGGTTCCAAACTGCTGGGTCCCATGTCCACCACATCTTCAGACCCATTTTCCACATATTGATCCACAATGATGACTATCTACTTCTTGATAATCATATTAAAAAATCACTCCAACTCTATCCTTCTTCATAAATGCCATATGTTGTAAGTTGCATGTATTACTCATGATACTTATTCAAACTATGTCATGAACTTGCCACATTTGTGAAGGGCCATTCACATTTCTAAGTTCTACCTCAACATGTTAGGAATATTACCTTAATTCTCACCCTTTATATTTATGGATCCACCAAGAGTTGGTAGTGAAAATAAATATATAGTTACCTGAGAAATAGGGTGACATCTTTTGGGATGGATACAACCAACTCTTTGGATCAGATAGGTCATTTCCAATATGCCTACTCCCCATCATCTTCAGCCCACCAATTATGACCAAATTCAGAAAACTCAATTTCTAGTTTCCAGTGGAATCAAATATTTGGTAGAAGAGCCTATCTGCTGTCATAGAAGAAACTGATGGAGTCTGAATACAAATTGAAGCACACAATTTTTTACTTTATTTACTTCAGTTTTTTTCTTGTGTGTGCAATATGTGTCTTCTTTCACAACATGATGAATATGAAAATATGTATTACATGATAACATATGTATAATCTATATATCTATAATGCATGCATAATCTATTATTTGCTCTGTCTTATAAGGGAGAGGAGAAGAAAAGAATTTGGATTGCAAAATGTCAGAAAGTAAATTTTCAAAATTATTTCTACATGTAATTGGGAAAAATTCAATAAAATATTACTGGAGAAAAGAAGTAAAATGAACCAAATATGCTCCACAAACAACTCAGAGCCCTCTTTAAATAAATGGGCAAATTTTATACACAATTAACAGAAGTGGACAGCTGTCTGGCTCTTTCATATTCCTCATGCAGTGTTTGCTTTATTTATATTTGCTTCAATTAGCCTCAATGTGCAACATTTCAGTTGCCACTATCCAACATTGACCAAGCCCTCAAACTGATCTGACCAATGAAAGAAGAACATGATTTAAAAGTTATTATTGTGTAAAATTTTCTGAGACCTTGCATTAAATTGGAAGTTCTTCACAAAAATATTTAATTCCTCTGAAAACTAGAAATTAGGAACACTGAATTTGATCATAATTGGTTAGCTGAGGAAGAGGGGGAGGAGGCGTATCAAGGAGTGAAGTGACTTATGTTCAGCTTTCCTATTTCCTCTAAAAGTTGGTTACATCCATCCCAAAGACTGCCATCCTATTTCTTAGCAAGCTACATGTGTATTTTTGCTATCAACTCTAGGTGGAACCCCAAATCCAAAGGGTGAGAACTAATGTAATAATCCTAACATGTTAAGGCAGAACTTAGAAATCTGAGTGGCCCTTCAAAAATGTGGCAAGTTTATGACACTTCGATAGTCTGAATAAATATCTGAAATCTACTTCCACTTCTCTTCCAGCTATACACATTTAGTTCAGTTGTTTTTATTGCCTGACCCTGGATTTCTGTCCTTTCATATTTCTATAAATTAGAAACAAATTGATGCTCTAAAAAGGTCTGGGTTACATCAGAGTCAGCCAGTTTATCTTTTTGACATGGCTGGATGAATTTAAATCATTCTGTTTGATTACATATTTATTCTCTGTCCTTGAGTCTCAAAAAGGAGACAGACCATCAAAAGTGTCTGTGCTACAGCAAGGGAGGGATTGCCTTTGAAGATTAATGGTTACACTCTATGTTACCTCTGGGTCATCATAATCACATTTATTCTGACTAAATACATTCATAATTTTCTTGGTGTGCCTTTGCTTGTGATTTTTGCCTTGCCTGGACTTTTCAAATTTTACTAAATCCTTACCACATTTTAAGGATCAAACTAATATTTTTATGTGATGTCTAATCTGACCATATCTTCTGGAAATGACTTCTTCTGCCTCTGAACGTATACAGTAGTGTCTGTACTAGGATGTGTGGGATGTTCAGGAATGACTAGGTTTCTAGTTTGAAGACTTGCTGATCCCTTTTCAGGGCTACTTATTCATCTTCGGTTTCCACTTTTCACCCAAATCTCACCTGTGACTCCAAGAGGCTATAGCATGCACGTTGGCCATACCTCAATAAAACTTTCTCATCAGACAGGTTAAGCCAGGTTAAAAGTAAATGAGAAGGACTTCTGGGTAAGCATGGCAGCAGTTTAAACACAGGACACTTCCTCTCCTCAGACCCAACAATATACACTACCTCAAAAGACCCAAAAAAGACATTTTCATAAGAAAGAAGGGACTCTATAGTAGGGTGCAGCACTGAAGGTACATGGGATTCGGGCATTTCCACATTATAAATGGGTAAAAAGCTCCCACCCAAACATGAACTGATCTACACTCCCCCACCCCACCTACGGAGCCAGAGACAGAGCCAGCGTATGCCAGAATTAGAGAGTGAGCGAGGGGCACCTCTGGAGTGAGCAAGGGACAGCTCTAGGTCTTGGGAGGTGACTAAGACAACCAAGGATCTACCACTGCGAACAGTTACACCCAAAATCCTGGCGGGCGGGGGAACACAGACCAGGGGTACCCCAGGGAAGGTAGCACAGCTGCGGAGACAGGGACAACCTCTCCATCCATGCTGTCCTCATGGGGGAACAGCCTTTCCTTTCATGCTGTCCTCCCAAGGAACTGCTCCCCATCTTGCTGTTCTACCTTGCTATCCTCCTGGCCACTCTCAACATTACTTTCTAAATTAATAAATCCCTTTTTGTTTTTAAGTTAAGTTTTGGAGTCATTGCATGCTTGCAAAAGGTATCCTTCCCGAACCCCAAAAAGCTATCCTTCATGCCGATAACATTTTTGATGCCCAACATGTTTGGCTCTCCTGAGAGCCACACCTGTACCCCGGATAGCCCACGAGGACATGGCTTCTCAGGTACGAAAGGAGCCTTTTCTTTGACTCCTGAAACCCCCATCTTTTGGGTGATATCTCCGTGGGAACTCTTTCGTGCTCTCTCTCCCATCAGCCCCAGATCAGTCTGGCCACTGGAGTTTGGGGGTCTATCTGTCGGCTTCCCCTTCTGATATTAGAAGACGTTCTAATGTATGGGGAGTCCCACCTCAGTTTTACCCTGAGTGCTCGCCTCAGTCTTGAACTGAGTGCTCTTGGTCAGGCAAAGACGCATAGTTGTTGACCCTCCAGTGTGGAATTGGCTATCCCACATCTAAATGGGACAGAGACAGAGAACCCCGAGATTCCCCTTTGGGGTGTATACTTAAAAATTGGAAAAAATTGGCACTAAAGAAAAAGCAACCAATTTCTTTTTGTAATGTTGACTGGCCACGTCACATTTTTGATAAGCAAGAGGCATGGCCTATTCATGGCAAATCCTTTTTTTTCCAGCCTGAGGTCAAGCCAGATAGCGTGTGTCAGAATCAGAGAGTGAGTGAGGGGCACCTCTGGAGTGATCAAGGGACAGCTCTAGGTCTTGGGAGGTGACTAAGACAACCAAGGATCTACCACTGTGAACAGTTACACCCCAAATCCTGGTGGGCAGGGGAGCACAGACCATGGGTGCTCCAGGGAAGGTAGCGCAGCTGTGGAGATTCAAGAGCTTGCCTCAGGCAAAATCCTTGGTCCTTAACTCCATACACAGAGAACCTGCCCAGCTCACTCAGATTTCTGACTAAAAAGGGAAGGTAAATCTTCCACAGTGATGGTTAATTGCTCACAAAAACCCCAAACTCCTTCCAAAAAATCCAAAAAAAGGCAGTGACCCTCAAAAATTTTTACAGAGGAAAACCCCAGGGCACAGAGGATACACAGGAGGAAATTCAAACAAAAACAAAACCTTCTAAAAAAAAATGGAAATTGTCCACAAGCTCTGGAAGAATTTAAATTGCAGCATATCAAAAAGATGGAAGCCTTCTGGCATGATAAGTGGGAAATGGTTCAAAAAGAAAATCAAAAAATTATAACACAAAACCAAAAAAACTATAGCTAAAAACCAAAAGGTTAAAGCAGAAAACCAGGCCTTAAAAGGACCAGAATAGAGCAACTGGAAAACAATGATCTTGAAAAACAGCAAGAAATAATAAATAAAAGTCAAAAGATGGACAAATTAAAAGAAAACATAAAATATCTCACTCACAAGGTGACAGATCAGGAAAACAGAGGAAGGGGAGACAATTTGGGAATCATAGGTCTACCTAAAAACCAGAAATGAACAGAAATCTTGATACCATACTATAAGAATTCATCCAAGAAAATTGCCCTGAAGTTCTTGAACAAGGGGGCAAAGTAGACATTGAAAGACTTCATAGAACACCCTCTATACTAAATCCCCAAAAGACAACTCCCAGGAATGTAACTGCCAAATTCCAGCACTTTTAAGCTAAGGAGAAAATTCTACAAGAAGCCAAAAAGAGACAATTCAGATACCAAGGAGCACTAATCAGGATCACACAAGACCTGACAGCTTCCACACTAAAGGACCATTAGGCCTGGAACACGATATTCCGAAAGGCAAGAGAACTGGGTCTTCAACCAAGAATCACCTATCCATCAAAACTGACTATATCCTTCCAGGGGAAAATATGGGCATTCAAGAAAGTAGAGGATTTCTAAGTATTTGTAAAGAAAAGACCAGAACTAAGTGGAAAGTTTGATATCCAAACACAAAGATCAAGAGAAACGTGAAAAGGTAAATAAGAAAAAAAGAGAAAAGGAGAAAAATATTTTTTTATTCAAACTCTCTTCTATAAGGGTTACAATTAGATCAAATTATATATGTTAATATATGGGGAAAATATAATTGGTAACGTTCAAAACCTGTGTTCATTACATATTAATTAATAAATATGTATATTAATTAGAAGAATCATTCATAGGAAATGATTGGGGCATTAAGGTCTATAAGATGATATGCAAAAAAAGAAAAAGGGTGGGGGGAATCAAAGAGGGTTCCAAGAGATATTTGAAGAAATAAAAAAAAAATTAGAATAATCTTTTTCACACAAAGATACACATGGGAAGGGGAGGGGAAGAATACTCTTATAAGAAGGAGAAGAAGAGAGAGATAATAGATAATACTTAAACCTTAATCTCAGTGAAAGCAACTCTGAGAGGGAAGAGCATCTAGATCGATTGGGATCTTGAATTCTATCTTATCCTACAGGGTAAGGGAGAAGGGAAAAATAAAGGGAGTAGGGGGGAGGGAGTACAAACAGGGAGGGAAGGAGAGGGGGAAGGAAACTTAACAAACCCTAAAAATAAAAACAAGAAGAGAAAAAAGGGAGGGAGGAGAAAGGGAAGCATATCAAGGGAGGCGATTAGGGGACTGATTAAAAGTAATCCATCACTTTAAAAGGATATAGAAAAAGAGGGACAGAACTAGGAGAGGATATCAAAATGCTAGGGAATTCACAAGTGACAATCATAACTTTGAAGATGAATAGGATGAATTCACCCATAAAACATAAACGAATAGGAGAGAGAGGATTAGAATCCAAAACCCTATCATGTGTTGTCTACAAGGAACACACGTGAGGTGGGTAGATACTCACAGAGTCAGAATTAAAGGTTGGAGCAAGACCTATTGGGCATCAAGTGATAGAAAGAAGGCAGGAGTTGCAATCATGATCTCTGACAAAGCCAAAATAAAAATAGACCTGTTTAAAAGGGATTAGGAAAGTAAATACATACTGATAAAAGGGAGTATAGACAATGAGGAAATATCACTAATCAACATGTATGCACCAAATGGAATAGCCCCAAATTTCTAATGGAGAAACTACTAGAATGGAAGGAGGAAGTAGTTAGTAAAACTATACTACTGGGAGACCTGAACAAACCACTATCAAATTTAGATAAATCAAATAAATAAATAAATAAGAAAGAGGTAAAATAGGTGAATGAAATCTTAGAAAAATTAGAGTTAACAGATATATGGAAAAAATAAATAGGGACAAAAAGGAATACACCTTCTTTTCAGTAGTACATGGCACATTCACAAAGATTGACCATATACTAGATCATAAAAACATGGCATACAAATGCAGAAAAGCAAAAATAATGAATGCAACTTTTTCAGATCCTAAGGCAATGAAAATAATGGTCAGTAAAGATAAATGGAGAGTCAAATCAAAAATTAATTGGAAATTAAACAATATGATCTTCCAAAATTGGTTAGAGAACAAATCATAGAAACAATTAATAATTTCATTGAAGAAAATTACAATGATGAGACATCCTTTCAAAACCTATGGGATGCAGCCAAAACAGTACTCAGGGGGAAATTTATATCATTGAGTTTATACATTAACAAATTAGGGAGGGCAGAGGTCAATAATTTGAACATGCAAATCAAAAATCTTTAAAGCGAACAAATTAAAAGTCCCAGAAGAAAACCAATTAGAGATCCTAAAATTTAAGGGAGAAATTAATAAAATTGAAAGTGATAGAACTATTGAACTAATAAATAAGACTAGAAGCTGGTATTTTGAAGAAAAAAACAAACAAAATAGACAAAGTACTGGTCAATTTAATTTTAAAAAAAGGAAAGAAGAAAAGCAAATTTACAGTATCATAGATGAAAAGGGAGAACTTACCTCCAATGAAGAGGAAATTAAGGCAATCATTAAAAATATTTTGCCCAATTATATGGCAATAAACATGCCAATCTAGATGATATGGATGAATATTTAGAAAAATATAAATTGCCTAGATTAACAGAAGAAGAAATAGAATTCTTAAATAATCCCATATCAGAAAAAGAAATTGAACAGGCCATCAAAGAACTGCCTAAGAAAAAATCCCCAGGGCCTGATGGATTCAAAAGTGAATTCTATCAAACATTCAAAGAACAGCTAAACCCAATACTATACAAATTATTTGTCACAATAAGCAAATAGGGAATTCTACTAACTTCCTTTTATGACACAAATATGGTACTGATTCCAAAGCCAGGCAGGTCAAAAATGGAGAAAGAAAACTACAGACCAATCTCCCTAATGAGCATAGTTGCAAAAATCTTAAACAGTATACTAGCAAAAAGACTCCAGTAAGGGAACAGAAGGGTTATTCACTATGATTAGGTGGGATTTATACCAGGAATGCAAGAATCGTTCAAAATCAGGAAAGCCATCCAGATAATTGATCATATCACTAAGCAAACCAACAAAAATCACATGATTATCTCAATAGATGCAGAAAAAGCCTTTGACAAAATACAACACTCATTCCTATTAAAAACACTACAAAGCATAGGAATAAAAGGGTCTTTCCTCAAAATAATGAAGAGTATCTATTTAAAACCATGAGCCAACATCTTCTACAATGGGGATAAACTAGATGCATTCTCAATAAGATCAGGAGTGAAACAAGGATTCCCATTATTACCTCTATTATTTAACATTGTACTAGAAACACTAGCAGTAGCAATTAAAGAAGAAAAATAAATTGAAGGTATTAAAATTGGCAATGAAAAGACCAAGCTATCATTCTGTGAAGATGATATGATGGTCTACTTAAAGAATCCTAAAGAATCAATTAAAAAGCTAATTGAAATAACAACTTTAGCAAAGTTGCAGGATACAAAATAAACCCACATAAGTCATCAGCATTTCTATATATATCCAACACATCACAGTAGCAGGAATTAGAAAGAGAAATTCCATTCAAAATCACCCTAGACAATATAAAATACTTAGGAATCTATCTGCCGAGACAAACACAGGAACTATATGAACACAACTACAAAACACTTTCCACACAACTAAAACCAGATCTGAGCAATTGGAAAAAACATTAACTGCTCATGGGTGGGACAAGCTAATATAATAAAAATGACCGGCCTACCCAAACTTATCTATCTATTTAGTGCCATCCCCATTGAACTTCCAAAAAACTTTTTTACAAAATTAGAAAAAAAAAACATAACAAAGTTCATTTGGAAGAAAAAAAGATCAAGGATTTCCAAGGAAATAATGAAAAAAAAATACAAAGGAAGGTGGCCTTTCAGTCCCAGTTCTCAAACTATACTATAAAGCAGAGGTCATCAAAACAATTTGGTTAAGAGACAGAAAGGAGGATCAGTGGAATAGACTTGGGGTAAGTGACCATAGTAAGACAGTCCATGACAAGCCCAAAGATCCCAGCTTTGAGGACAAAAATCTACTATTTGATAAAAACTTCTGGGAAAATTGGAAAACATTGTGGGAGAGATTAGGCTTGGATCAACACCTCACACACTACACCAAGATAAATTCAGAATGGGTAAATGACATGTTATAGTTTTTTTCTAATTCCGTAAAAAAGTTTTTTGGAAGTTCAATGGGAATGGCACTAAATAGATAGATAAGTTTGAGTAGGATGATCATTTTTATTATATTAGCTCATCTTGCCCATGAGCAGTTAATATTTTTCCAATTGTTCAGATCCAGTTTTAGTTCTGTGGAAAGGGTTTTGTAGTTGTGTTCATATAGTTCCTGTGTTTGTCTCGGCAGATAGATTCCTAAGTATTTTATATTGTCTAGGGTGATTTTGAATGGAATTTTTCTTTCTGTTTCCTGCTGCTGTGATGTGTTGGAGATATATAGAAATGCTGATGACTTATGTGGGTATATTTTGTATCCTGCTATTTTGCTAAAGTTGTTGATTATTTCAACTAGCTTTTTAGTTGATTCTCTAGGATTCTTTAAGTAGACCATCATATCATCTTCACAGAGTGATAGCTTGGTCTTTTCATTGCCTATTTTAATACCTTCAATTTCTTTTTCTTCTTTAATTGCTACTGCTAGTGGTTCTACTACAATGTTATATAATAGATGTGATAATGGACATCCTTGTTTGACTCCTTATCTTATTGGGAAGATTTCTAGTTTATCTCCATTGCAGATGATGTTTGCTGATGGTTTTAGATAGATACTATTTATTATTTTGAGGAAAGACCCTTTTATTCCTATGCTTTGTAGTGTTTTTAATAGGAATGAGTGTTGTATTATCAAAAGCTTTTTCTGCATCTATTGAGAAAATCATGTGATTTTTGTTGGCTTGCATGTTGATATGGTCAGTTATGTGGATGGTTTTCCACTCTCCTATTTGTTTACATTTTATGAGTGAGTTCATCCCATTCATATTCAAAGTTATGAGTGTCATTTTTGAATTTCCTAGCATTTTGATATCCTCCCCTAGTTCTGACCTTTCTTCTTTTGCTATATCCTTTTAAACCAGTGGTTTATTTTTAATCAGTCCCCATAATCCCCTCCCTTAATATGTTTCTGTTTCTAGCCCCTCCCTTTTTGTTCCCTTATTGTTTTTTTTAGGGTCTGTTAAGTTCCCTCCCCTCTCTCCTTCCCTCCCTTTTTGTATTCCCTATCCCCTAACCCCTTAGTTTTAGCTTCTCCCTTACCCTGTTGGATAAGATAAAATTCAAGATCCCAGTGGATCTAGATGCTCTTCCCTCTCAGATTTGATTTCACTGAGAGTAATGTTTAAGTATTACGTATTAGCACTCTCTTCTTCTCCTTCTTGTAAGAGTATTCTTCCCCTCCCCTTCCCATGTGTATCTTTGTGTGAAAAAGATTATTCTATTTAACTTATTTCTATTCCTTAAAGTATATCTTGGTTCCATCATCGATTTCCCCCCACCCTTTTTCTTTTTCCCCATATCATCTTAATGCCCCATTCTTTCCCTATGGATGATTCTTCTAATTACTCTAATAATGAATACAATTTTTGAGTGTTAGAAATAACATTTCTCTGTATATTAATATATATGTGTATATATAATTTGATCTAATTGTAGCTAGCCCTTATAGAAGAGAGTTTGAATAAAAAACATTTTTCTCCTTTCCCCTTTCATTCTTATTTACCTTTTCATGTTTATCTTACTCTTTGTGTTTGGGTATCAAACTTTCCACTGAGTTCTGGTCTTTTCTTTACAAATACTTGGAAATCTTCTATTTTGTTGAATGCCTATATTTTCCCCTGGATGTATATAGTCAGTTTTGATGGATAGGTGATTCTTGGTTGAAGACCCAGTTCTCTTGCCTTTCTGAATATTGTGTTCCAGGCCTAATGATCCTTTAGTGTGAAAGCTGCCAGGTCTTGTGTGATCCTGATTGGTGCTCCTTGATATCTGAATTTCCTCTTTTTGGCTTCTTGTAAAACTTTCTCTTTAGCTTGAAAGTGCTGGAATTTGGCAGTTACATTCCTGGGAGTTGTCTTTTGGGGATTTAGTATAGAGGGTGTTCTATGAAGTCTTTCAATGTCTACTTTGCCCCCCTGTTCAAGAACTTCAGGGCAATTTTCTTGGATGATTTCTTGTAGTATGGTGTCAAGATTTCTGTTTATTTCTGGTTTTCAGGTAGACCAATGATTCTCAAATTGTCTCTCCTTCCTCTGTTTTCCTGATCTGTCACCTTGTGAGTGAGATATTTTATGTTTTCTTTTAATTTGTCAATCTTTTTGACTTTGCTTTATTAATTCTTGCCGTTTTGAAAGATCATTCTCTTCCAGTTGCCTAATTCTGGTCTTTAAAGACTATTTTTCCTTTTCAGTTTTGTCTTCCCTGCTTTCTGTGGCTTCCAGTTGTTTCTCCAATTGGGAGTTCTTGTCTCTCAGACTATTGATCTCTCTTTGAATTAATTCCCATTTTTCTTGCCAGAAGGTTTCCATCTTTTTGATAAGCTCCAATTTGATTTCTTCCAGAGCTTGTGGACAATTTCCATTTTTTTTTCTGAAGGTTTTGGTTTTGTTTGAATTTCATCCTCTTTTTCCTCTATAGCCTGGATTTTCCCTTTGTAAAATTTTTCAAGGGTCACTGTCTTATTCCTGTTTTTCTTGGTGGGTTGGTCTTATGCACAATGAGCCATCCCTTTGAGTGAGATGTGCAGTTTCTTTGTTTGTGGAGTTAAGGAGCAAGGCTTTTGCCTGAGGCAAGTTCTCTAATCTCCACTGCCTCTGATGTTTGTTAGAGAACCTGCCTTCTGCACTCTCTCCAGCACTCAGAGGTTTCCTGTGTAACTGCTCTCAGGGATACGTCCCCGGCAGTCCTAGTCAGCTCCCAAGGACCTAGGGAGGGCCCCTTGCCTACTCTAGAGGTGTCTTTTGCTCACTTGCTGTTTCTGGTGCATGCTGGTTCTGACTAGTTGAGGTAGGGAGGGTAGATTGGCTCACTTTGAGTGTGAGCTTTTTCTCCTTCTAATAGTGTGGAAATGCTCAAATCCCACATACTTTCAATGCTGCACCCTAATATAGAGTCCCTCCATTCTTCTGAAGATGGTTTTTATGTTCTTATGAGGTAGTCTATTTCTCTAGGTGCTGGGGAGAGTAAGCAATTCGTGTCTAGATTGCCACCATGATTACCTGGAAGTTCTGAACTCAAGTCTTTTATATTCCACTCTATCTATCCACTGTTGAACACTGCCTTTTCAAAACATTTGTTATTAAAACCTACATTCTTGGAAGATGGCATGGACAGCTCATATTTATACTGTGTAAAGACTATTCATGTATTGGATAATATTCTTAGAACATCACTACCAAAGTCATCCATGGAAAATGTGGGTCAAAATTAAAACAAATGACAACTTGGCTTTTAGAATGCTGAATGACTGACAGTCATGAATGCTGCTGTTTGTCTAATGGGCATTAGGATAGATGTGGAGCAGCAGCTCACACTGACCTGAATTAGGCTTGTTTTGCATTCCTTGCACTGCCTTGTCTTTCCAGTGAGTTCTTCAGGGCAGGAAAGTGGAGCTGTGTTTAAACTAATTCCATTTATTGTCAAGCATCCTGTATAGCAAATCTGTCACAAATAAACCATGGGGTTTTTTCTTATCAATATGATATATGAATGATGTTTAAAGCAGAGTTTCCTACATACTCCACTCCAGTAAAATATCATTTTCAAGATATCCTGTACTTTTATTTAAAAAATTTAAGCATTTATTAAACACATATTATTTGTAACACACTGTCCTTGGTGCTGGGGATACAAAAAAAAAGTTCTTGCTCTCAAGGACTTTAAAGTCTATCAGATTTCCAAAAAAGCAAAAGTTTCTTATCTAATTTGTTCTGGTGGCCATAAGAAGCTATTCTGAACCTTACAGGGAGGAGCGGGGTGGATTATAGGGAATTTTCAAGGCTAAAATCAAGTTTACCATTTCCATAGTCTCTCAGGTTGGAGTTCTTTTCTTATCATTAGTATTGGGGGAGGCTGTATGGGTTTATGGGATTAGCATCAGAGAGAAATTGGTTCAAATCCCACCTCAAATATTTGTTAACTGTGTGATACTAGACAAGTCCCTTAACCTCTTCATAATTCATTTTCCTCTTCTTTAAAGTAGAGGAACTTGATGGTTTCTCAATCCTTACTAGTTCTAAATCTATGATTCCTTGAGGATCTCTTGTGTGTAGCTCAAACAACAGTATTTTACACAATCCCCATATTTCTGTACTACTCTTTCATCTCTGAGCAGTTTTATTAGCTGTCCCCCACACCAGGAATTTGCTCCCTCTTCATGTCTATCCCCTGGCTTCTCTAGCTTCTTTTATGAAGCTTTTCCAGGCATGGATGAAAGAGTAGTACAAAATAGGATGGTCTCTAAAGTCCCTCTAAGCTATAAAGACATAAACTGTATGTTTGGGGCCAGAATCATAGGTATGCAAAGGGAGAAGAGAGAAGGGACTTCTAAGTAGTAGAAACAAAAAGAAAAAAGATATATGTACAAAGTGGCTTGGATACTCGAGGCTTTTTCTCATTGCATAGAGAGTTCATGATTGTAAGGGAAAAATTGAGAAGTAAAGTTACAGAGGTAGATTAGGGAGATTGGACAAAGCCTTGAACACTAGGCTAAAGAGCTTGAACTTTATTCTGTAAGCAATAGAGAACCATGAATTTGTGTGTGTGTGTGTGTGTGTGTCCACATGCATGCATGCACATATATGCATGGGCATGAAGGACATGATATACAAAGTAGTGTTTCAGAATGATCACTTTGGAAGCAGTGCATAGAATGGAATGAAAGGGGTGAGAAGAGATAAATAGAATTGGCAAGGAACATGCCCTAGATTCATGAGAGCTAAAGAAACAATGTGATAAACTTCATTTTAACCCTTTAATTCAGGAATGCTTTACCACTCTGAATTACTCTTCCTCATTCAAAACAAATTTTCTATAAGACCTATGAGAATGATGAAGAGTGAAATAAGCAGAACCAAAAGAATATTATGCACAGTAACTGAAATATTGTGGAACGATCAAATATGATAGACTTTGCTAATAACAGCAGCAATACAATGATTCAGGACAATTCTGAGGTACTTATGAAAAAGAATGCTTATCCACATCCAGAGAAGGAACTGTTGGAATAGAAAAGGAGATGAAAACATATGACTTATCATTTGTTTATTTAGGTATATGATTTGGGATTTTGGTTTTATACGGTTATTCTCTTACAAAGACAAATAACATGAAAATATGTTTTGAGTGATAATACATGTATAACCCAGTGCAATTGCTTGTCAACTCCAAGAAAGGAGAGGCAAGAGGTGAGGTAGACAATATGAATCATGTAACTTTGGAAAAATTATGTGCAAATTTGTTATTGGAATAAAATAAAGAAATAAATTTAAGTTTCATATGAAAATATTAAAAATAAGACTTTCTCTTTATTCGATTTGTCTGGAAGCTATTTGAAGCTGTGGGAAACTCAACAGAGATTGAAATTAGATTCAGAAATTCCAAACTCTCATCCATCCTTTGGAAAAGAACAAGTTGTACTCAATCTTTCTTCCTAACCAGGTAATCCAAAAAGATCCTTTTAAAAACCTTTGTCTCTCTTGTGGCTCTGCCACAACTCCCTTCCACCTTCTCTTCTTGATAATGTATGTCTCTGTTCACATAAATTTGGATGATTTCTAGAAAAGAATGTAAAAATGTTCTCTTTACTGTCTTCGAACTCTTACAATCCTGATCCCCACCTAAAATACAGCTCAGATGCTACCTCCAAAAGGTTCATCTCAATTTCCATTGTCCTCTTCAGTTATTAACTTCCTCCTTCTAAAAAAATGCCCTTTGCATTTTCTTTTTTATGTTCTTTTAACAAAGAGTCATCCATTGGATCTGCCCTTTTAGGTTCTGAACAATAATTTGGGAATTTGGAACCTAATTCTGGCCTTGAGGTGATTTTTCCATAAAAGGACTTGGTTGATCAGAACTTTAGCAAATTCTGAGTAGTCTTTTGGTCCTCTCCCTTACCTCCAGCTCTCCAACTGCCATTACTAACACAACAATAGCCTGGGGTAGGAAACTGCCTGAGATAAAAGAAGAAATAGCTTCTAGCTCCATCCTTTGCATTGACACTCCCATGTGGTGAGCATTGGATTCTGTCTGTAGAGACCCCAAGAGAAGTATGGGAAAATGCATTGTGTTCTTTTTCCCCACCCCACCACTATTATCTGAGTCCTTTGATATCTCTTCCAAGAAAGTGTTCAAATATCAATTTTAAGATGATTCAACCATAGACGAGATCTCATGAGCTTAAGAAATCCTGAGGCCCTAGATCCAGTGGGAAGAATGGTTAGCAGAGGCCAGTAGGAGGAGTTGGAAACATCTGAATGTGAAGTCCAGAGAAGGTTAGGTTTGGAGTCCAGGGGAAATGCAATGTAGATTTCTAATCTCACACACTGCTTTATTGTCTGCTGAGATTGAAGCATCAGCCTCCCAGCAAAATATTAACAGTTGTTGGAAATCAGGCTGCCCTAGGACTGACCCTGGTCTGGGTGACTCTATATACCTGAGTCCTGGGCCTGAAAGTGGAAAAAGGGCGTGAGGCATGCCCCAATCCATTGAACCCAATGATCCTTCAATGTTAGATTTGGATATATTTTAGATTTACTTATCGGTGGACCTACCTCCCCAGCCCAATATGATATAAGATCCTCAAGGAATGAGCCTACTTCAATCATAAACTGGAAGACTATATAATGTTGAATTATGGAGTATGGAGGAAAATTTGAAACAGACTATTGTCATAACCCTTCTCAAGATGGAACCACTGACCTGCTCAGATGCCCCATTGACGTCCCAATGATATCTTCTCTATTCCCCTCTGCATGAACCTAACCAACACACAGAATGACAAGTTCTGTCTTTTCATTAGAGCTAACCTTTTTTGTACTCAATTGTACTCAATTGATGTACTCAATTGGTGGTGGTGGTGGGGAGACCCTTTTCCCTGAGACATGACCCCACACACACACAGTCTCCATTTCAAAGGCTTTCCATTTACATTTTGGTAAAGCTTTTTTAAGCAAATAATCAAAATTTTTGTTAATGAACAAAAAAAAGAAAACTATGTTCATCTGAAGTGTACTTGGAAATTAATACAGAAGTTTGAGATATGGCCACCATTCTTTTCCTACCATACCCTAGAAAGGGCTCTATACAGTTACTATTCCCTTTTGTGGGATGTGTAAATGGAAAAAATCAAAGTCAAATGCTTGTCTTCAGATCCCCAAAGCTAGTGAGGGAATACAATCTAATAAAGTCAAAATACCTCAGAGAGGTTCATAGAAACCATCTCTCAGCTGGGCCCTGGGGATTTTCAAAAAGATAGTCTTTCCCTTTGCATTCATTATTAAATTGGCTCCTAGTGGAGGATAATGGGACCACTATTATTGAAGCCACTTAGGACCAATGGTTGCCTTAATAGTGCCAAATCTCTTCATTCCCTATACTACTACCTTAGGAAAGTCTGTGGCTACATTGAATATGGAAGATATTGTTCTGAATTTCCTTTTCCAGTTCATATAGAGGTTGCATACTGCTACCTAGAGTGCATTAACATACAAGAGAGCAGTAAAATATTAAAGATACGTGTCTTTTACCAGCTGTGTCCAGCTGTCTACCTCCCTGAAAATTCAGTCTTATCTGCAGCCCGATGGAATGGAGCTCATCTGTAAAGAACATGCTTAGAAAGTCACCAAAATCTCAGCTCTGTGCTGAAGGGAAAGATGGCATCACACATGCAGGCTAATAATAAAACAGGGAATGTTTGAGGACAGCCATTGGGTAGATACATATTTTATATGTACATAGTGATAGTCACAAAAAACAAAGGACAAATGGAATATTATATCTCTCCAAGATAAATGTATATATTATGTACATACCTTTCCAATGGCTTTCATCAAATATTCCCTTTTAGAAAGACAAAAAAAATAGATGACAGACAGAGACACTCACCAGATGCCCTCTTTAAATTAGTTTAGTTTCCAATAAGTTGCTGATCTCAGATTGTCTTCATATGAATGAATTACGACATGATCTCCAGAACTCAGAAACTCAATCAGTTATTCTGCATCTGGCTTACCACATCACCTGTGTATTTTGGGAACAGAGGATGGATCATTCTGAAAGTCTCCTTATTAAAGAATAGAATACAAACTGCCACATGTGCACCATCTGCAACTCTTTGTGCATCTGGAGAAATGACCAGATGCCTGCAGCATGTCCACCATTAATTGCTCCAGATTATTTCCCTCTCTGGGCTTTCAAAGAGGAGAAAAACTTCAGAGGTGATTATAGAGAATAGGCAACAGGGACTCCACGATATTCATGTAGCAATGAAATATCTGGGGAGGGGGGCAAAAGCAGGGAGGAAAACAGGGAAGGAATACAGGCATAGATTAACTCTTTTATTTTATAGATTAGAAAATCAAAGGCTGGAGAGGATAAGAGGTTTGTCCAAGGTAATATTGGTATTTGTGAGGTAGATATATGGTCTAGTAGATAGAAGATGGAAATTAGAGTAAAGAAGATCTGAATTCAAATCCTGTCACAAACATGTCCTAAGCTGGATGATAGAAAGCAAGATTTTTTTTTAATTTATTCTACTAATATCTTATTTTTAAACTCAATTTCATAAAGAAAAAAATTTTCACCTTCAAATTTTTTGTAGCCAGATTCTTACTCTCTTTCCCTCCTTCATCTCCCCATTCCCCAAGCCAGCAAGCAATCTGATGAGAAAAGAAAATTTCCTAGATGAAAATGCATAAATTCGGAATAATTGACTTAGGTCACAGAAAAAGTCTATTTATTAGTAGTACTAAATGAATCAAATAACCAAAGAGATGCATCATAGAATTAAGCAAAATAATGACAAAATTCATTTGGAAGAAACAAAAATCAACAATATCAAGGAATATATTGATGGGGAGCAAAGAGGAGAGGAATTTAATGTTGCAGGATATCAAAATATATTACAAAGCAATAATTAACAAAACTGACACCTAGAGAAAAATTGTAGAATAGGTCAATGAAATAATGAATGTGATAAAGAAGTCCTAGAAAAATGTAATAAACCCAAGAATACAAACTAGTGGGGAAAGGACTATTTAACAATAAGGATTTGTGGGAAAATTGAAAAGCAGTCTAGCAAAAAATAGGTTAAGATCAGCATCTCCACCTACTACCACAATAAATTTCAAATGGATAAATGCTCTAGATGTAAAAAAAAAATCACTTCCTAAAAAATTTAGAGGAGAATGGAAGGTATTATCTTTTATAATTCTGTAGTAAGAAAAACAGATAAACACATCAGATAGAAGATACCCTAAAAGTCAATCTTGATATTAAGACATTTAAAGACTTTCATATAAATTACATCTATGTAGTTAAAATTAAAACTAAGTTACATATTAGCAAAACACTAGCATTAAAAATCTTTGTTAATATTTAATATTCCAAATATATAGGGGATTATCACAAATCTGTGAGAATAAGAACCATTCCCCAACAGACAAGGGGCTAGAAGATAGAAACAGAGAAATAAAAACTATTAGTAACTACATATTAAAATGCTCAAAATCATGGATAATCAGATAAAGACAATTAAGGCATTTCTAAGGTATCCCCTCCTACTCAGTAGCTGGCAAAAATTCTAAAAGTTAGTGAAGCAACTTGTTGGAGGGCTGGTAGAAGACAATAGACATTAATTTCTGGGATGATGAACTGATGAACCATTGTTGAAAACAAATTAGGATTGTTAAATACTATTCAATAGATACTTATTCAGTACCTACCTGATCAGTGCTAGGAAGACAAAAGGCCAAATAGACCTTGTCCTCAACAATCCTATATTTTATCAGGGCAAAATATCAGGTGTCCATATAAAGTAACACAAACTACTTTTTGGTGTGACTGGGACAGCACAAGCAGGAAGGAGGCAGGGTTACAAAAAATCTTATTTGGAAGGAAGCATAGAAGCTGAGTCTTGATGCGAGCTAAAGATTCCAAGAGACAGGTAAAGAGAAACCATTTCTGGGATAAGAGACAACTTCTAAGTCAGGGACAGGAAATGGCATGTCACGTTGGGACAACATTAAGTGAAATAATTTAGCAAGAACATAGAGTAGTAATATAAAATGGGGCTAGGGGCAATTAAATGGCACAGTGGATAGAGCACTAAGCCTGCAATGGGAAGTATCTAGGTTTAAATGTGATCTCAAATACTTCCTAACTGTTTAAGGTCACAGTCAGTTAACCTGGGCATGTCAGTTAATCCTGTCTGCCCTAGACCTTGCCCTTCTGTCTTGGAGTTTTAATTTAGACAGAAGGGTTTAATTGTGTGTGTGTGTGTGTGTGTGTGTGTGTGTGTGTGTATGTGTGTGTTGTGAAGATTAAATTTAACACTCCCCTAATTGTGAAAATGAAATTAACCTCTCTCTTGATTGTGAAAATTAAATGAACTTCCCTCCCATTTTTAGATTTAATCACACAGAGTGTAAACATCCCATTCACACTTGAGTGGGGAAGGTCTACAACTCATGTGTGCCATAGTAGGTGACAAATCAGAATTAAATTGACTGCTCCTGGATAGTCCTAAAGCAAAATTTCAACTGTGATTGGTAGATGTAAAATTAGGGGAAGGCACAGGAAGTGATGCAAAAGAAAGTGTCTTTAAAAGGGAGTTACGACTTCTTGAGTACAGTTTTTACTTGGAGTTCTATTTGGAGTTGAAATTCCTTTGAGAGACTGTTCTTCATTCTTTGGAGTTGAGGCTGGTGAAGAATCTGCTGACTGGACCTGAGACCCTGTTACTGGTGTGGCTGTTCTTAAATCTCTTCCTATGGACTGACATTTGCTGAGTGAAAAGGCTGACTCCTTTCCTGGATTGTATGAGGAAAACAAAAAAACCCAACTTCAGAAGAGACCTACCTCTTGAGACAGACTTCCCCAGGGCCACAAAGGACTAACTCGTCCTGCCTGAGTTGAGCCAGGAACCAGGAGTAAATTTCTTAGTGCTTATGCTAGATTTTCTTACTTCACTCTTTCTATATTTTGTAAATAAATTATAAATAAGCCTCTTTGGAATAAATTAAATTCTTGGTGACCCTCTTTTGAATATAATCTAGTCCAACATTTTTTACATAATTAACTATATGTGTGCATATATATATATATATATAAAATATAATTTAAAATGTATTATTTAAATATATGGTTTACATTCATTCAAATATGTTATTTATAAAGAGGGGAATGACATGGTCAAACTTGTGTTTCAAAAATATCAATTTGGCAACTATGTGGAAGATAGATTAGGAAAAACTAAAGGGGAAAGACTAGCAATAGGAAAATCAATCATTCAATTTTTATTGCTTGTTGACCTAGAAATTCCACTACCAGAATTATGATCCAAGGAGTCTGTCATCAACAGGTAATGATCCTAATGGAAATATTCTTAGCAGCATTTTTTGTGATAGGAAAAAAACTCAAAACAAAATGTACCCAAGAATTAGAGAATTGCTGAACAAATTATGATCTATGAATATAAATTTTATATTGGGATATAATGCATCAGAACATTATAATGAACTATTATTGGGTATGTTGCTTTGCCATTTCAGTCATGTCCAATTCTTCATGACTCCATTTGGGGTTTTCCTGGTGAAGACACTGGAGTGGGTTTTCATTTCCTTCTTAGCTCATTTTAGATGAGATCTCCCTTTTCATCTTTGATACTGATAATTTGATTCTCTTCTTTCTTTTTTTATTAGATTAACCAGTACTTTATTTTGTTTTTTTTTTCAGAGTACCAGCTCCTAGTCTTATTTATTAGTTCAATAGATCTTTTACTTTCAATTTTATAATTTCTCCTATAATTTTTAGGAGTTTGAATTTGGTTTTCATCTGCAGCTTTTTAATTTGGTCTTTTTCACTAATTTTTTAAGTTGTAAGCCTAATTAATTGATCTCCTACCTCTCTATTTTGTTGATATAGGCATTCAGAGATATAAAATTTCCCCTGAGCACTGCTTTGGCTGTAACTCATAGATTTTGATATGTTGTCTCCTAATTGTCATTCTCTTTAATGAAGTCCATAATTGTTTATATGATTTCTCATTTGACACACCAGTTTTGAAGAATTAGATTATTTAAATTTGCCTTTCCATGGTCCTTGTTAGTTATAATTTTTATTGCATTATGATCTGGAAAAGTTGCATTTATTATTTCTGCTTTTCTGCATTTGTTTGCAATATTTCTATGCCCTAGTACACGGTTGAGCTTAGATCTGCGGCAATGGGGGAGTGGCGACGCAACAGGTGGAGGTGACTACTGGCAGTTGTAGTCACGATCCTACACGTAGGCGGCCCACAGACCAGTGGTCGTTCAGCCCTGTGGGCAGCAGGGACGTTCAGCAGCATTCTGGGTGACTGAGCAGCCCTCTCTAGGACAGCACTGCTCACCCTAATCAAGGGAGGGGACTAGAAAAGGTGTCCCAAACATTGCCTGCCCTACAAACACCAGGTCAGCACACCGCGGCTGGCGGGTCATCCCTTTAAGTGGTCGAAATCAAAGAAAAAATACAAAGAAACTCCTACTAGGAGCATGGAACATCAGGACATTACTTGATAGAGAGAATATCCCAAGACCTGAGAGAAGAACAGCTCTAATCAGTAAAGAACTGGTGCGATATAACATCGACATCGCAGCCTTAAGTGAAACACGCCTACCAGAAGAGGGATCACTCAGCGAACCCACCCCTGGATACACCTTCTTCTGTAAAGGTAGAGCCTCAAATGAAGACAGAATCCACGGTGTTGGCCTGGCCATCAAGACCAGTTTGCTCAAACAGCTGCCAGACTTGCCTGTGGGCATCAGCGAGAGGCTCATGAAGATCCGTTTGCCTCTCAGCAAAGACCGGTATGCCACAATCATCAGTGCATATGCCCCAACACTGACCAGCACAGAGGAGACCATCGAGCAGTTCTACTCCGACCTGAGCGCCGTCCTGCACTCAGTGCCCACAAATGACAAGCTGATACTACTGGGAGACTTCAAAGCCCGCATTGGCCAGGACCATGAAAGATGTAAAGGAGTGCTCAGCAAACATGGAGTGGGCAAAATGAACAAAAACGGCCTACTGCTACTCAGAAAATGCTCAGAGTTCAAACTCACCATCACGAACACTGTGTTCAGAATGGCGAACAAATATAAAACAATGTGGATGCACCCAAGATCAAAACAGTGGCATCTCATTGACTACATCATTGTACGCCGGCAAGACATCCAGGATTACAGATCACCAGAGCCATGAGAGGAGCTGAATGCTGGACAGACCACCGATTGGTTAGAGCGACTCTTCAAATGCACATTGCGCCTCGCCATCCAAAACGCGCCCAGACAGTTCACGCATTTTACAACGTGAGTCATCGTAGAGATCCATCTTATTTGCAAACATTCCAGTCCTGCTTGGACAACAAGCTGTCTGCCAAGGGACCACTCACTGGAAGCTCAACTGAGAAACAGAACCAGTTCAGAGACACAGTGAAGGAAACTCAAAGGCAGTCCCAGGCCCCAAACAATGCAACCACCAGGACTGGTTCGAAGAGAACAACACTGCTATTGAAGACCTATTGAGCAAAGAGAACAAAGCCTTTATGGAGTGGCAAAATAACCCAAACTCTACTCCTAAAAAGGACAGATTCAAGTCTCTCCAAGCCACGGCGCAGCGTGAGATCAGGAAGATGCAAGACCAATGGTGGGAAAAAAAGGCAGAAGAAATCCAGCATTTTGCTGATATGAAAAACTACAAACAATTTTTCAGTGCCCTCAAGATTGTCTATGGGCCATTAAAACCCACCACCACTCCCTTGCTATCCTCTGATGGTGACACTCTCATAAAAGATAAAAAAGGCATCAGCAACAGGTGGAAAGAACACTTCAGTCAGCTTCTCAACCGACCCTCTTCAGTCGACCAAAGTGCCCTTGACCAGATCCCCCAAAACCGCTCCATTGAACAACTTGACGTCCCTCTTTCAATAAAGGAAGTCCAAAAAGCCATTAAACAAATGAGTACAGGCAAGGCACCCGGTAAAGACGGGATCCCAACCGAGGCCTTAAATGGAAAGGTGCTCCAGGCATTCCATATAGTGCTGACCAGCATATGGGAAGAGGAAGACATGCCCCTAGAACTCAGAGATGCCTTCATCATAGCCCTATACAAGAACAAAGGTGCACAAGCAGCCTGTGACAACTACAGAGGCATCTTACTACTCTCCACTGCAGGAAAGATCCTTGCCCATGTTATACTCAACAGACTCCTGTCATCTGTTTCAGAGCAGAACCTGCCTGAATCACAATGTGGCTTCTGACCAGATCGCAGCACCATCGACATGGTCTTCACGGTGAGGCAAATGCAGGAAAAATGCCTTGAGCAGAACCTGAGTCTCTACATTGTCTTCATAGACCTGACAAAGGCGTTCGACACAGTGAACAGGGACGCATTGTGGGTGATCCTCAGCAAGCTCGGTTACCCAGGAAAATTCATCAAACTGATCCAGCTCTTTCATGTCGACATGACAGGGGAAGTCCTATCTGGTGGAGAGACTTCCGATCGCTTCAACATCTCCAATGGCGTGAAACAAGGCTGTGTCCTTGCTCTGGTACTCTTCAACCTATTTTTCACCCAAGTATTACGACATGCTGGGATGGATCTAGACCTGGCGTCTACATCAAGTACCCACTGGATGGCTCACTATTCGACCTTCGCCGCCTGACTGCAAAAACACAGACAACAGAGAGACTCATCCTGGAAGCTCTCTTCGCAGATGACTGTGCTCTCATGGCACACCAAGAAAATCATCTTCAAACCATTGTGGACAGGTTCTCCACCGCAAAAAAACTGTTTGGCCTGACTATCAGCCTCAGCAAAACAGAGGTGCTGTTCCAACCTGCACCAGGGAGGCCAACGAACCAGCCATGCATTACAATCGATGGCACACGGCTTTCTAATGTCAACACTTTCAAGTACCTGGAAAGCACCATCGCCAATGACGGATCCCTAGACCACTAGAGCAATGCCAGGATCCAAAAGGCCAGCCAGGCACTCGGGCGGCTGCGCTGCAAAGTCCTCCAACACAGAGGTGTAAGCACTGTGACGAAGCTCAAAGTGTACAACGCAGTGGTCCTCAGCTCGCTCCTGTACGGTTGTGAGAAATGGACACTGTACAGGAAGCACATGAAACAGCTGGAGCAATTCCACCAATGCTCCCTCCATCAATCATGAGGATCTGATGGCAGGACCAAATCACCAACCAGGAAGTCCTCGACAGAGCCAACTCCACCAGCATCGAAGTCCTGGTCCTCAAAACCCAGCTACGATGGTCTGGACACGTCCTCCGCATGGACCCACAGCGAATACCAAGACAGGTATTCTATGGTGAACTGTCAGCTGGACTCAGGAAACAAGGCCAAAGAGAAGATTCAAGGATCAGCTAAAGTCCAACTTGAAGTGGGCTGGCATTACACCAAAGCAACTAGAACTCGCTGCCTCTGTCAGAAGCAGCTGGCGAGCCCACATTCACCACGCCGCCACCACCTTTGAAGATGAGCGACGTCGACGTCTTGCCGCTGCGCGTGAACGCCGACACCAGGCCACAACCTCACCTCCCGCAACAACTGGCGTCCCAGGCCCCGTGTGCCACAAACTCTGTGCCTCAGCCTTTGGACTCCAAAGCCATATGAGGGTACATCAATACATGATAATGCACAAAGACAATAGTCATTCTCGGTCACCAAGAGACTACCACTAGATCATATACTGCTGAGAAGAAGGTATATATTCCTTTTTATCCCTGTTCAGTTTTCTCCAAATATCTATTAACTCTAATTTTTCTAACATTTCATTCACTTTCATTACTTCGTTCTTATTTATTTTTTAGTTTAATTTATCTAGTTCTGAAAGAGGAAGATTAAGATTCCCCACTAGTATGATCTTACTATCTATTTCCTTCTTAATTTAATTTCTCCTTTAGAAATATAGATGCTATTCCATTTGGTGCATAAATGTTTAGAAATGATATTACTTCATTGTTTATAATACCTTTTAGCAAAATGTAATTTCCTTCCTTATCTGTTTTATTCAGATAAATTCCTACTTTAGCTAAGTCTATATCATGATTGCTACTCCTGCTTTTTTTTTTACTTTAGATGATGCATAATATATTCTTCTCCAACATTTTACCTTGAATCTGTGTGTCACCCTGCCTCATATGTGTTTCTCATAAACAAAATATAGTAGTATTCTGGTTTTTAATCCACTCTGTTATCTGCTTCCATTTTATGGGTGAGTTCTTCTCATTCACATTCAGCCTTATGATCACTAACTGTGTATTGCCCTTCAGTTATGTCCCCTTTAGATCCTGCTCTATTCCCTTTCAATCTGTTCCTCCTCACTAGCATTTTGCCTTTAGTCACTCCCCTCTGTCACTTCTCCCTTCCCTTCTACTTCTCTGTAGGGTAAGATAGAATTCTATACCTCACTGAGTATACTTGTTTTTCCTTCTCTGAGCCAGTTAAGATGAGAGTAAAGTTTGAGCTTTGCCTGCCACCACATTTATTCTTCCTTCCTTATAATGATTTTCTGTGCTTCTTTTTGTTATATAATTTACCCCATTCTATCTCTCCCTTCCCTTTTCTCTCAGTGCAACCTTCTCTTTCAGCCCTTGATTGATTTTTACATATCATTTATATGCATACACATCATATAAACATATTATTCCATATTATCACATTTACATGCACATCATATCAACATATATCATCATATATATCATATCATCATCATCAATTTACTTCTCTACCTTCTTTCTGAGTAAATTCTTTATATTCACTCTGCTATTAAGAATAATTTTTGAGAATTACAGAAATCCTCTTTCAATGTATATACATATATATACATATATATATGTATATATATATATATTTTGACTTTAATGAGTCCCTTAAATTTTCTCTTTCTTATTTACCTTTTTGAGCTTCTCTTGTGTCTTATGTTTGGACATCATTTTTTTTTTTAAGTCTGGCTTATTTCTCGGGAATACTTGGAAATCTTCTATCTTGTTGAATGCTCATTTTCCTTCCAGAAATAACATACTCAATTTTCCTGGATAGGTGATACTGGGTTGTAAACCCAAATCTTTTGCCTTCCTGGACATCATATTCTATGCCTTTTAATCCTTTAATATAGAAGCCATTAGATGCTGTGTCATCCTGATTATAGTTGCATGGTATCTGAATGGCTTCTTTCTGGCTCTTTGAAGAATTTTCTCCTTAGCTTGGTGGCTCTTGAATTTAGCTATTACATTCCTGGAAGTTGTCATTTGACGATTCCTTTTTGGAGGTAATCTGTGAATTTTTTTATTTCTATTTTATTTTCTTGTTCAAGGATCTCTGGGCAGTTATCTTTAATAATTTCTTGTAATATTATGTCCAAGGTTTTTCCTTGGTCATGGCTTTCAGGTAGTCCAATAATTTTCAAATTGTCTCTCCCAGATCTATTTTCTAGGTTGTTGTTTTTTTTCAATAAGTATTTTCATGTTTTCCTCTGTTTTTTCATTCCTTTGATTCTGCTTTATTATTTCTTGATTTTTCATGAAATCATCAGTTTTTAGATGGTCAAATCTGATTTTTTAGAAATTATTTTCCTCTGTCAGTTTTTATTCTCCTATTTCAATTAGCCCATTTCTTCTTGCAACACTTTCCATTCTTCTTGCATTTTTTCATTTCTCTTCCCCATTTTTCCTTTGCTTTTCTTAATTGGTTTTTGAAGTTTTCTTAGTTAAGAATGTGTCAAATTCATAAATTTCTTTTGAACTTTGTATGTGTTTCCTTTGCTTTCATTGTCCTCTTCTGTGTCTATACCTTACTCTTTGTTCCCATAAAAATTCTTTAGAGTTAGGTCCATAGGGTTGTTTTGAGGATTAAATGAGATAATAATTTTAAAGAGCTTATCACATTACCTGGCCCATATTAAGTGCTATATGAATGTTAAGTGGTTATTTATCATATTACTTGCCTTCTCAATGGGTGTGTGAGGGCTATAGGGGAGGGAAAGAACTTCAAACACAAAATATTAAAAATAAAGTTAAAAAATAAAAATAAACAAATAAATAAAATAAATAATTAAAACTTCAAAAAATAAATAAAATCATGTAATTTTTGTGTAAAAAATATTCCCCAATATTCTGACCACACATTAATCATTCCTAAAATCATTTTTTAGCAAGAGAGTCATGTGGTATAACTATATAATTTGTGATTCTAAACCTTAACATATTCCTTTTTTCCATTGTGGGCCCTGAAACTTGGTTCACAATGGTCCTTACTAGTTTCCATGTTTCATTACCTTTCTTTGTAGACTTGATCCTTTCTATACATAGCTTTTCCTATAGGAGAAGAGATAGGATTTTCCCTTTTCCTTGTTCCCTGAAAATAATATTCCATTTTTCTTTAGATTTTCTTTTCATCTTCATTACTAAGTACTATATGAAAATATACAAGAGGATTATAAGAATAAGCCATTCTCATCTGTCTCATTATTAATCCTACCCTCAAGTTTTATAAAGGAAATTAGAGACTTGTTTCTGCTTTTTCCTCTTCTTGGTTCTCTCTATAGGTCTTGTCTTACAAATAAAATTCTGTCTTGGCTAGGTTGTTTTTCTATTTACAGCCACTGGGTTTGGTCTAGCAGTGCTGTATATCTCTATGCCATTCTAGAATATCCTTTCACAAATATATTATCTCAACCCTGGAGGAATTTATCCAATTTATCCAGCTTCAGACACTAATTGTCTGACTGAGAAAGTCATTTAACCCAACCAGCAACTGTTTCTTCATCTATACAGTGATCTGGTGAGGGAGATGTCAAATCACTCCAGTATTTTTGCCAAGAGAACTCCAAAAGGCATTGTGAAGGATCTGACATGTCTAAAAACAACTAAAGAAAATTCCATAATGACTTCTGAAGAAGAAAGGCACTGAGAACCATAATAGAATCATCCTTGATATTCTGGAAGCTACTATTACAGAATTTAAAAGAAGTTCAAGAAACAAAATAATAGAGACAATGACTCCAAAAATCTAACTGTAGAGTATTTATTATGGAAACCTAGGGAGGTTGTCATTATTGTGGACCTAAGGACAATATTCTAATCTTTGCAAAGTTCACATGATCATAGATTTTTGAACCAAATGTGGGCACTGGAGAACAAAAGGTCCAAACTTCACATTTTTCAAGTGAGGAAATTGAAGTCTAAGTAAAGGTAGTGATTATTCAAAATTGCATGACAATGAGAGAGGAAGTCAGAATTTGAACCCAAATGACCTGACTACAAATTCAGAATTCTTTCCACTGCAAAAAATAGATGTTTGCCAGCATGTTCTTCTTGCCCTTTTCAGTTTTTCTTCAGCTACAGCTTATATCTAAACTATATTTTCATTATGTCAACACATTTTAATGCTGCATATTTTATTCCAATTTGTCTACTGTGTCCTTTTGGAGACAATTCCATTTGCTAATTATAATTTTTTTCAATCATTGGCTCTTGGTGACTTGGTCCCTTGGTTACAATCCCTGAATAAATATCACTGAACCAAGACAAAACCTTCACGGGGCTGGGACATATGTTCATTTTCTCCTAACACCTGATGTTTGAGCACTAGCTGATGAACCACAAATTATGGAATTAGAGTTTTCAATTTGTCAATTCAGTTTCTCCCTATGTCAGTTATGTCCCAGTCTTTCTACATAAGTATGAGGAAATAGGTATCTCATATAAGTAGGATTATTATTAGCATTGTTGTTCTGGTTTCTGTGGTCATTGTTACAATAGAAATTGATATTTCTCTAGAGCCAATTTCACATTTCAAATGAAGACTATCACACTAATTATGATTCCCATAGCAACTCTCCTTTCCCTTGATTTTTGAAGTATTTTCTTCTTTAAAATGGTTGTTTGGTTGTAAAAATCACTGCCCTACCCCCCCCCCAGTGACATTCATTAAGGGTACATATTATTTTGTTATGAATTTGCTGGAAATCAAAGAATGTTCACTAAAAGCCCAGATTTCATTGTCACGTAGCTTGTTCTGTCCTGTAGTTTTCTTTCACCTTGTACCCAGAAAGAACCCGAATATATACTTTAAAAGCTAAAAATCCATCATCAAGGTTTCCATTCCTTTTATCTTACCTTATTGCAAAAAAAGAAATGGGGCTGCAGAGAGTTTTCTATTCCCAGAGCTATTCCTTAATAGATTTCAAGAGAGACCTAGGGTTACAAGGAGGATCCTTGACAGATTTCAATCAGGAAGGAAAAAATCCTCTAAGAGGTTCACTATCAACTCAGAAGCAAGAGACTTCCATCTGAGCTTTGATGAATCCAGCTTTAATTTCTAGTCCTTTAGAGGTCCTTTAATATGGAAGCCTAATTCTCATAAATCTTTTTTTTAACTGTACCTATTTTTAAAAAAATAAATATAAGAGGCTCTCAGTGAGGTTCTCCCTCTATCAAAATCAATCAGAACCTTCTCTTCAACTTGTAATCTAAGAGAATTGCCAGAGTAATAAAGCCAATAGTTCAGAGGTGGAATTTGAAAGCAAGTATTCCTTAATCAGAGAGCAGCACAATAATTACAACTTCTGCCCCTAGGAAAAGATTCATTACACACAAATCCTAAGGGCAGAGATGTTGTTATATGGTCTCCTGTTATAAGATCCTGGCATCCCTAAATGTCTACTTGTACTAGACTTTGTCTTTTAGCTAACTTCCTCAGCAATCTTTTTCCTCTCCTTAAATCCACCCCCCAAAAGCCACACAGAAAAGATCTCTCCAAATCATTTTCCTTCCTCTTATATATAATTTTATGTATAAATAAACTGAGACTGAGTCAGTGATTTTCCAAAGTCACATTAGTAGTAATGGGTCAAGTCAAAATTTGAACTCAGTTACTGAGAATACAAATCCAGCACCATTTCCACAACAACTTACTTGAATAATCTATAGCAACATAATCCTCAGCATTTTTAAAAATACAAAAACAAATACCAGTGAATACAAAGGACTATACTATGGACTGAGATCACAACCAGTACAAAGAGAAAAGCTAGAGAGTCAGATATTCTCCAGCTCCTTCTTGTCCCAAACTGAGTCAGTGTCAAAGAAGAATGTAGATGATTATTAGATCTTGGCTGACACAAGCCCCTACTCTGAACTGAGAATCTTCATCATCTTCATCATAAATGATGATGTTAGCATTAGTGTAATATTTAGAGGTTTGCAAAGTATTTTATATATATGACCTCATTTTATCTTCATAATAGATGTAGATGAAAACTACTACTATCCTAAGATATAAAACAATTTCAAGTACACAAATTGAAAGACTCTTGTACAAATAAAATGAATTACAGCTAAGATAGGGAAAAATATTGTTGTAGCAAATATCTGTGAAAAAGGCTTAGGAGTCAAGATAAATTATCAGTCAAAAGCAAATAATTTAAAATTATATTAGAAAAAAATTTAAAACTACAAATACCCTCCAAGCTGGTAATACAATTGCAGGGCATATATATCCTTAAGGAAACCAAAGACAGCAAATAAGGTTCCATATATACAAAAATATTTATCAAAGGACTTTTTGTGATAGCAAAGAACTGAAAACAAAGTTGGTACCCATCAGGTGGAGAATAAATTATTATACCATGGTATATAAATATAATAGAACATTACTGCAGCATTAAGAAATAACGAAGAATTTAGAGAGTTTTGGCAAGAGCTACATGAACTGATACAGAATGAAATATTACTAGAAGAAAAGCTGATACAACCATCATAATTTTTTAAAACAGTAAGATATGATCAAGATGGAAGAATAACCATTTTCTGATTTTCATCACATCTCTCTAAAACAGAAATAATAGAAAATTGCCCAGAATGTCACAACATCAGAAATAAAATACTAATTGAAAGAATTCATAGATCACATCTGGAAAAAAAAAGTCAAAGCCTGCAAACTACAACACGTTAGTAGTCAAAATTAATGATTCAGTGCAGAAAATATTTCTGTCAATGATTAAGAGAAATACCTTTAAATACAAGAGAAAGAAAATTTAAATAACAGAAAAAAATTCTTTTCTGACAAGAAAGCAGGAATGGAAAAATATGTTCCAAAAAGCATTGAGACTCAAGATGCAGGCCAGAGTGACCTACATTACAAACCCAAACTTAGCTATAAATGAAAATAAATAAATAAATAAATAAATAAACAAACAAACAAACAAATAAATAAATAAATAAATAAATAAATAAATAAATAAATAAATAAATAAAGGAAATTCAATAATAAAGAGTTATTTGAAACATTTTTTGAAAGAAAGCAGTACTATTGAGATTAATTTGCTTCTTAAACATTCCAAACAACAGAAATGTAGCAGGAGTGAATAAAGGCAGCAGCTAAGAACAGTTGGCAGGTAGCAGAGACACCAGTAAAATGCTTCTTTCTAAATTTTTACAAAAAGACTAAGGGAAAAGTGGAGGAAAGGCATAGATAACAGTGAAAAGGCTTTATGGATGAAACTTAGTGATATCCTACCTACATATTAAACAAGATTTTTTCTGGAACTACATTACAACTTGAAGTATTCATGAAAAGGGAGAAGGGAAGAGGGGGATTGAGAGAAATGTGTAATGTGCATAGGTCAAATTCTGCAAACAAGGAAGGAAAGATAATCCTTATGGCCTCTTGGGAAGAGAAGGCAGTTCTTAGGGAGGGGGTGAGGTGGAGAGTGGGAGGCTTGCTTTGCACCTAGAGTGGGTGCCAATGATGAATTCTCCTACAAGTGAGGAAAGATGGTCTGTGAAAGGAAATGGGGACCATGCATTAGATGTGGTTTATAGGATTTGGTACCTGAAAAGTCTATTCATCCTATCTTGGGAGAGAGGGATTTGAAACTTCTGGGAGCAACAGGCACCCAGGGGAGCAAAAGAAAATGTAATCAGGGGGAAGATTTTGGGATAAATGGAAGGGAATTGTAACCAGGAGAAGGTATAGATCAATGGTGGGCTGCATAATCAGGGACCAGGTTGGGGAGCAGCCCCATGGAGCAGTATTCTTTCTGACACCTGAAATTTTCTGTATTATTCTGGGAAGGGGACACAATGGAGAAGGTGAATCTGTGGGACAAGTTCTACAAGTCAATGGCAATAAGTGCCTAGAGGAGAGACAATTAATAGCTTCAACAAAGTTTGCAGACTACAAAATAAATCCTCAAAAATCAATATCATTTTTCTATAATTATATATAATATAATGATTGCTCTCTAATAATATTTCTCTAAAGTTATAGCAAAACACAGGAAGCAGTAATAGAAATGGAAATTCCATTCCAAATAACTAAGCATGCATAAAATACCTAGAGATCAACTTTCCAAAGCACATAAAAGATAATATAGATTCTATGACAAAATACTCCTTAAGGAAATAAAGAACAATCAAATTAGCCAAAGAAATATTTAGAACTCATAACTAAGCCATGCTAATATAATAAAAGTGACAACCCTACCTAAATTAATTTATAATTTTAATGTTATACAAATTATCATCAAATTATCAAGGGGATACTTTATAGAAATTGAAAAAATTATAGCATCTATTTAGAAAAATAAAATATCAAGGGAAATGCTAAGAAAAAAATTGTAATGAAGGAAAAATAGCACTTCCAGACTTCAAACTGTATTATTAAAAAGCAGTCATCAAAACCATCTAGTATTGGTAAAAAAAAAAATAGAGGGACAGGTTATTGGAACAAACTAGACAAGGGAAAATCAAAAACAGTAGAGCAATAATCAGGGGGGAGGAAAAAAAACTACTCACAAGATAAAAACTGTTGAAAAAATTCAAAAGTATGTGGCAGAAATTAGGCTTAAACTAACACCTCATACTATATATTCCACAATGCATTTTAAATGAATATATAACTTTAAAATTAAAATCATAATATTAAAAAATTAGAAAAGAAACAGATCACATACCACTCAGCCATGGGTAGAAGATATATTCTTAACCAAACAAGAGATAAAAGAAATTATAAAAGATAGAATGGATAACTTTGATTACTTGAAATTGAAAATCTGCACTGACAACATTAATAAACCTATGATAAGAAGGGAGGTGTTTAAATAGAAAAAAGAATCTTTACATCAAATTTTCCTGATAAGGATTTTGTATCCAAGAAAGATAAGCAATTATTTATGTGTGCATATGTATATGTGTACGTGTATATATTTATAGTATGTATACACATGATTAATAACCACACCTCAATAGATATTGAAAGATATACACAAATGCTCTTAAAAGAATTACAAAATATTCACAATTATATAAAATGATGCTAAGTATCACTAATAAGTGATGCTAAAGGATGCTCATTAAATCACTAGTAAGAAATATAAACCAAATAATCCTGAGGTTTTACCTAACACTCTTCAAATTAGCAACAAAAATAAAAGACAAAAAATGGCAACAGTGATATTTAAGGGGTTGTGGGAAGACAGGAAGTCTAATACATTGTTAGTGGATCTGTGAAATGGTACAACCATTTTAGAAAGCAATTTGAAATTTATGTAAATAAAATTACTAAAATGTCCATACATTTTGAAACGAGTACTCAGTTGGCAGACTTATACCCCAAGCAAATCAACAATAAGAAGAAAGTCTCAATATACTCCAAATATTTATAGCAACAGCTTTTGTGATAGCTAGGAACAGGAAATAAAATAGATGCCCATAAATCAGGAAATAGTTAAACAGATTGTGGTACATGAATGTAATGGAATATTGCTGTGCTATAAGAAATAATGTATGTAAATAAATACAAAGAAACAAAGAAAGGTCTATATGGATTGATGCAGAGTGAAATAAGCAGATTCAAAAAATATATACACAATGACTACAATGTAAATGGAAAGAACAAGAACCAAAAAATCAAAGAATGAAAAATAAAATTGTAAAGATCAAGCAAGATTCAAATGAAGAAATATAATAATTCCTCCTCAACTTACCCCTTTATGAATATGGGAGGGTCAAGGTATTGTTTATTGTACCTGATTTTTGGCTTTTTTGGTGTATTGATAAGTTGTGCTGATTTTTTCCTCTTCTCTAAAAAAAATTTTGTTTGTTATAGGAAATGGATCTCTGGGAGGGGAGAAAAGAGGGATGACATGAGAAAATTGCAAAAATATAAAATAATAGAAGATATCATTAAAGACTTACCTTGAAAAAAAAGAACACACCATAAGACCTTCAAACTCTAATCTGTGAAATGAACAATCATAACTTTGGAGAACTGATAGTGAAGTATGTCTCTCTCACATTAGCAAAGAGATAATGGACTACAGATATGGAGTGAAGCATATATTCTCAGACATTGTTAGTTTTTGGTTTGTTTTGCTTAACCGGTCTTCTTTGTAATAAATGAGGGCATTAAGGTGGCAGGGGAAAGAAGATGAAAGAGAGGTTTCATTAGAAAGGGATAGCTTCTAATTCTATAAAGAAAAACTAAATAAAATGTATTCTTAAAAAGAGAAAACATTTATTGGCATAGTTCCTCATTTGATTCTCACATCAGTTGTGTGAGTTGGATGCTACTATCATCTCCATTTTACATATAAAAAAACTTTTGTTTGAGAAAATTTGTGACTTGCTCAGGGTCTCACAGCTACTAAGACTAAAACCAAGTCCTCAAAGGTCCAGGAATGGTGCTCTATACACTCTGCAATGTACCATTCCATAACTTATGGAAATGTTATAGGTCTTCATTCTTTAAAATAAAAATAAATGTTTTCCTGGGAACTTACTCCCTCCCAACAGACACAAATTGCTCCATAACTGATCAAAACATAACCTTCCAAAGTGTGTATAGTTCTATCAAAAAGAAGAAAAAAATCCTACAAGTGCTATAATTACAAAAGTTTCGGGATTGTCACTTTTTGACATCCTTTATCCCAAACTTAAACCTTTGCTTTGGGGTCCAAGTCTGAAGAGTGGATGTTAATTTCTCTGGATTTTTCTTTTCTGTGCATTCATATTTGGGATGATCATTGGAGAATTAGCATACTTTTCACAGTGGAAAGTGGGAAAGTTCTACTCTTTTGAATCTTGTCTGTAGTATCTAAAAGGATCTGTCATTTAAGATGTCATATTAAGATGCACATGTCACCTGATGTTAATAACAATATGTCATGATTGGGGGAGGATTACAGTATTCTTTTGATTGTCATGTTGTTATGTAAATCAGAGCTGCCAGGATAATTATATTTTACTTTGAAACACCTCCATCATTTAAGTTAAACTTATTACCAGAATATTTACCCTAATCTAATTTCAAATCTACTGGTCACAAAATGATGTGTAAAGTTATAACACTGCATCCTACTACTTAAAGTTTTTAAACTATACTTTCTAAATACCGAGTGTATGTCTAAAATGGGGGGGGTGGATGTTTTTCCCGTAACTGAAAAAAATATAATTATCAGATGAGACAAACTTACCAAATACAGGTCAGGTTCTAGTTCATCATTAGTTCACCAGACTTCTTTCCACTCAGACACAGAAAAAAAAAAAATCATTAAAGGTATGACCCTCTTCTTGATCTGTTCCATTTATCCTATAGCCAAGACTATCCTCAACACCAAATGACCTAAGGGGCTTCGATACTGAGAGCTTAGAATACAGACATTGAACCTTCCAACCTTGAGGGAGACAATGAAAAATGTATTGAATCTCCCAAAGGAACTGGGTTCAAATCCCAGCTTTGAAACTTACTCTTTAACAGTTTGAGCACTCAGTTCATACTGCTGTAATTTTCATCTGTAAAATGAGGGGGTTATACTAGATGAAATCTACAGTCCCTATAAGTTCTAAATATAAATCTGTGATATTACGTGCAAAGATGAATGGCTGTGAACTGATCCAAACATTCTGGAGAGCAATTTGGAGAGTTATAAAACTGTGTATTCCCTCTTACCTAGCAATTCCATTACTATATCCCAAAGAAATAAAAAGGAAAAAGATCTATATATACAAAAAATATTTCTAGCAACTCCTTTTGTGGTGGCAAATTGAAAGGATGCCTATCAACTGGGGATTGACTGAACAAGTTGTGGAACAAATATGATGGTGATGGAATACTATTGTGCAATAAGAAATTATGAGCTGGATGCTCTCAGAAAAACCTGGAAAGATTTAAATGAACTTATGCAAAGTGAAGTGAGCACAACCAGGAGAATATTGTACATAGTAATGGCAATATTGGATAATGATCAACTGTGAATGACACTCTCGGCAATACAATGATCGAAGTCCATTGTGAAAGATCTATAATAAAAAATGCTACCCACCTCCAGAGAAAGACTATCTTATCAAAAACCTCTTGCCTTCTAAAAGGAACAGGGGATGGGGGAAGAGGGAAGAGAATTTGAAACTCAAAATTATAAAAGGAAAATGAAGGTTGAAATAATTTTACATATAATTGGACAAAAATAAAAGATTAAAATTTTTAAAAGAACCATGACAAACTTTCATAGTATCTGCTTTATTACACACCCCAATGGAGTGATGATAAACAAGATAGGATCAACAGGAGGTCCCACTATAAAACTTCCAAGTAATGTAGCCCCATCTTAAAAGGCCAGAAAATCATAAGAACAAACAATTTTATTTACTAAGAATTTATTATGAGTCAGGCATAAATTAGGCAGTTGGGGAATAGAGACTACAATAAAACAGGTCATACCTTTAAAGAGCTTACATATATTTGACAGAAGAGAAAATAAAATGGACTAGACTTGATTTCATGGTATAAGAAGCTCCCAGTAAGGAAATTCTTTCTACCAGAGCAAATCAATACTTTCTCCACAATCTATATTCTTATTGAGGCACTGAGAAGTGACTTGTCCAGAGTCACACAATTAGTATGTATCAGAGGTAGGATTTGAATCAAGATTTTTAAGCCTCAAGGTGAGCCCCTTATCCTCTATACTTCATTGCTTTTCATATACTACATAAATACAAAGTCTTTTGGAGGCGAGGACCCTCTAGTTTGGGGGGGGGTCAAAAAAGGCTTTATATAGATGGTGATGCCTAAGCTAAATTTTGAAGGCAACTATTCAAGTCAACAAGTTTTTCAAAATATATGGGCAAAAATTACATGGCAAACACCTAGTATTGTATCTCCTCTACCAACAGATAGTATTTCAAAAGTTAATGACTTCAATAATTTCAAAAAGTTAATAGCAAGAATATTTGCAAAACTGAAAAATATCACCATCTGTAGTTTCCCCCTAAATTTTGTTCAGGGTATTCCCCATTACAGTGGTAAAAACTTTTGGCTGACTTGCATCTGTTTTCTGTCCACTAAGCACTGATAATCAGAATCATTGAATACATTTACCTCTTTGCGTAGATGTATAGCATGGAAATCATAACTGTTTATTCAAGATAGAGAAACAACAGGAGAGTCATTTCAGAATTAGCTATCTTTGTGCAGTCAAAAATATGTTAGTACAAAGGTCAAAATTAACACAATCTAGAAAAAAAGAAAAATGAGAAGATATTACACACAAACAGCTCTCACAACCTATTTTGTGTTCAGATCAAAAATGTTATATCACTACATATCACAAAATTCCCACAATCTTAATGCTGAAAGTTTTATATGCATAAAATAAAGATTTTAAATCAAATCGAGTATGTTTTAAAATTTAAATAATGTAAAAGAGTTACTAGAATACAGAAGCCATAATGGGCCATGTATTGTAAATTTTAAAACTATTCCACCCTAATCAGACCGTTCTTTAGAAGATTTGATTTAGTTATTTCCTGATCAATAACTATAGAGATACTTGGAATAACAGAATCAGGTCTTGGGAAGTCCAAGTTTTCCCCACCCTCTTCAGTTTGACAAGATTAGGACGATCTGCACCAAACTCAAAGATTAAGTATTTGAGACAAAAGGCAACAGACATTGCAGAAACAGCTGACAGACCCCTGGGCTGTCCTAAGTCAAGCTAAGCGATCATTGGTACAGATGAGATGCAGGAAAGTGATATAAAATCATCTATATAAGGCACATCACTCCCTCTCTCTTCCTCTTTCCCAGGAGAGGTGACTCTGGCTAGGCATTTCAACATCTTGGAGTGGTGGTGGTGAGTTTGCCTTGAAATGATTCAGGTTCGGGCATCTGGGTTTAGCCCTTCTTTTTCTGGAGTTCCGGCTGACTCCTTCCTCCTTCATACTCCAAACTTTACTTACTTATCTCCTGATCTCCCCCTCCCTACCCCCCCAGATACTAGCCAGGCGGGGGGTAGAGGGAGAGAAAAAAATCTACTTTTTCTTTTTTCTCCTTAACCTTCTCCACTATCAGTTAAATCATCATAAAAAATTCCAGCTGACTTGGGTATTTTATTATTTGGGATTTCCCCTGGCAACCACTTAAATTTAGATTTTCAGTCTCAACCATAATTTTAACCTTTACAGTTTCACCTCAACAGGTAAACACTTGATGTCCTTGAGAAGGAAAGAAACATGCAACATCAACACCAGTTACTAGCTCATATTGAATGAATGTTCAAGATAGAATGAATATTCATTAGACCTGAGAATGTAACCACCATTTCTAATACCAATTGGAAAATAAGTTGTAATATCCAAACAACAAGTTATTAACTTTTGAAATACTATCTGTTGGTAGAGGAGATATAATATTAGGTATTTGCCATATAATTTTTGCCCATGTATTTTGAAAAAAAAATTGGTTGAGCACAATTCACATGGTACCAAATAACACTGTTAACCATCTAGTCTTTCTTTAAAAGTCAGATTTTATTCTTTTAAAATCCAACATTAGTTACTCATTAAACAACTTGACCAATGATTGTTGCATTAAACAACTTAATTCATTAGCATTTTAATTACATTTTTAAAAGCTTTTAATTTTCAAAATCCTTGATAAAAGTTAATTGGGGAGCAGCAGCAACAGCAACAACATAAACAACAACCTAAGCACATTGCATAGCATCTGTACCTCATTTGCTTCACATACTAAGGGCTTCCTGACTCCATTTGTTGCATATCACAGGACAGGAAAACTGAAATGGTAGCTTCCATCATTATAAAGTTGGCAGAAATATATCCCTCTCCCTAAACCTAACCTCTGTCTTAGTTTTAAATGTAGTCAGTTCTGATTTGGGGGAGCATAAGTTAAGAAGGACCATTCCTCTAGGTCTAGAAGGACTTAATTAGGGAAGAATCAAGTCCATTTTTAGTTCATTTCTTCTCACAACTAACTTTTGAGACAGGCACACAGTAGATAACATTTCCTCAATTGTATAGCTAATGAAAGCAATTGTTGGAATTCAGAGTAGAATACAGAATTCTTAAAAATGTAGTATAATAATATACTTTACAATGAACCACAGTATCTCCATTGGAAATCTAAGCTTATTTTAAAACTTTCTTTAAAACATTTTATATTTTACTTGCTGACTCATCATCTAATTTCATCTCTCTTCCTAGTTCATTGGAAAGAATGGTAGATTTGGAGTCCAAGGGTTTGCCACCTACTATTTCTCTGACCAAAATCAATTCATTTCTCTCTGTAGAACTCAGTTCCTGCATCTGTAATATTATAAGGTTGGAGTAGATGGTCTCTAAGGTCCCTTCCAATCTCATTTGGTTAGAATATGACCTTTAAGATCTCAACAAATGAGGAAGACTTTATAAACTCTATTTTTTCAGTTTCATTTCTTCTCCCACTCAAAGAGCTCTTCCTGGTTTGAAATAGCTTCCTATGGAATACCGGTGATTTTGACAAATAAAGTTACCACAGACAATGATTACTTCACTTGCTAGAGAATTTTCTGCATTTTCAGCCTTGATTTATTCTCTCATTCTCTTTCTGTTTTTTCTGTCTCTGTCCCTATTGCTCTCTCTCTCTCTCTCTCTCTCTCTCTCTTTCTCTCTCTCTCTCTCTCTCTCTCTTTCTTTCTCTCTCTCCTTTCTTCTTCTTCCTCTAGATAGGTTATTAGTCAACAAACCATCTGATAAGTGATTACTATGTGCCTGGCACTAGGATACAAATATATTAAGTGAAACAATTCATACATGTAAGTAGCTACATTCTCCAGAAGTTAAAAAACAAAATAAGTATCTGTTTGTGTGTGTGTGTGTGTGTGTGTGTGTGTGTGTGTGTGTGTGTGTGTGTGTGTGACAGGCAATAGCCAGGGAAGTGAGATAGGCAGAGACACAGAGAGAATAAAGAGAATAAATACAAATGATAAAAAGTAGTTACATACAAGGTAGTTTGGGAAGGAGGCCCAGAAGTGGTTGGAGAAGAATCAGGAAGACTCCAGGTATAAGGTGGTACCTGAGCTGAGTCTGAAAGAAATGTCTTCTGGGAGGCAGAGATGAGGAAGCTCCATCCAAGCATGGTAGACAGTCAAGGAAAATGACAGAGACAGAAAATGTATCATATGCAAAGAAAACCTAGAATGCCACTCTGACTGGGATTGGAAAGATGTTCAGAGACTGGAAAGCTAAACTGGGTCAGGTTGTGAAGGGCTTTAAAAGCTAAACAGATTAGCATATATTAAATTAAAGGCAAGAAGAAGCCACTGCAGTTTTTTTGAGTAAGAGAGCAGCATGGTCAGAGGTGTGCTGAAAGAAAAATCCCTTTGGTAAGCAGTATGGAAGATGGGGAAATGAGGCAGGAAGACCTGTTAGGAGACTGCTCCAATAACCTAGTGCTGAATGCTTCATCTAAAGAGAGGGCTGTATGACTGGAGAGAAAGGACTCCATGTGATATGTTGATTAGCTATATAGTGAGTGAGAGTGAGGGATGCAGGATAATGCTGACATTATAAACATGGAAAACTGGAGGGGGAAAATATAAGAAAGTTTGGAAGAAATTAGCAGTTGAGGTGGAGAGGTGGTAAAAATAATGAGTTTGGGCTTTTTATGACATAGCCCCAAATAAAGAAACTTTTAATCTCTTTGTCCTGAGTAGATCAGGTCCTCCTTTGACATTTTTATTATTAAACTCTAAGAGTACACTACTACTCTGGGCTTCCAGGGGATTTATCCTTAATCCTTAATTCCCCCTCTGCTTCAAAGGCTCCACTTCTGGCTCTGCAGAACTGGGATTCTAAACCAGTATACATCAACATATGAATAGAACATTCCCTCATCCAATCAACAAAAACAAAGTGGGATCTCAAAACTTTAAGAGGCATAACATTTTCCTTCCAGCTCTGTAACTACCCACCAGGCAGTCATAAAAGCACTGGTTTCCAGAAAAGTTTCATTTCCCACAGATTTACTTAATTCATCTATATCTTAACACATTAGGAGGTAGCCACATTAATCGAAGTCACAATACCTTTGTCACTGTCAAGGATTAAATGAAAAACTTTTCTGCCTCATTGATTTCACTCCTCTCCCTCTTCCCCATATCCCCTCCCCATTTGTTTTATAGCCTCCCCAGTAGTGGTAATAAGACAGTTTGATAGGGAATAGACTGGCTTCCTATCAGATTTATTTCTACCTCATCCCTTTACCAGCAAAAGCTAAAAGGTGGATGAGTCTCCAGTGCCACAGGATAGAACTTGTATTTGGGGAACTACCAATTTAAGCTAGCAGTGATGGTTTTAATAGCACCTACCAAGTACAAGACACTGTACTTGGGCCTGGTGTGCAATGACAAAAATGCAGTGATCCTGAACAACTTGGAGGGATCTACGAGAAAAACCACTATCCACATTCAAAGGAAAACTGTGGGAGCAGAAACGCAGAAGATGCTCTTGCCTTCAGAGAGCTTGTGTTCTGTTGGAGCACACAATAATCAGAGTTATAAGTAAATATAAGATGAAATCACCAGTGAGTAGGGAAATCAGAAAAAGCTTCCTTCCACATGGGAAATGGCACCTGATCTGAACCTTGAAGGAAGCTGAGAATTCCAAGAGGTGGAGGTGAGGAGGGGCTACATTCCAAGTGTGAGAGACAGTCTATATAAAAACAGAGAATTAGGAGGTGGAAGGTCAAGTTCAGGGAAGAACCAACAAGACAATTAAGCATCTCTCTCTCTCTCTTTCTGTGTCTCTCTTCTGTGTCTCTCTTCTGTCTGTCTGTCTGTCTGTCTGTCTTTCTCTCTCTCTCTCTCTCTCTCTCTCTCTCTCTCTCTCTCTCTCTCTCTCTCTCTCTCACACACACACACACACACACACACACACACACACACACACATACGCCAAGCAGTCAACACCTTCTCTACAAGTTACAGTCTTAGACAGCTACCTGAAGCCCTGAGAAATTAGATGACTTCCTGAAATTTTCAAGTCATACGTGTCAGATTTGAGATTTGATCCCAAGTCTTCTTAACTTTAGAACTCAGTATTCACTATGCTTCTCATGTGAAGAGAACTAACATGAAATAAGTTTGGAATGAGAGGGAGAAGACAAAGCAAATAGGGTTTAAATACCACACTGAAGCGTTTTGTATTTTGTTCTAGAAGTAATAAGGAGATACTGAAGATGCTTGTATAAAAAACTGAACTTGTCTGGCCAGAAAGATTATTTGGCAATATACAGTCTACAATAAACATGCTTGAAAGATAGAGATTCACATGAATGAAATAAAAGGGGTGGAGCAGGATATATCAGGTCTCATGTGAATTCATAAAACAGAGATGGCAATCCTGATATCAGACAAAACAATAATAAAAACACACCTGGTTAAAGGAGATAAGCAAGCGAAACTACACCATTCTTAAAGGCACTATAGACAACTCAAATAGTAGTGAATACATAGGAACTAAGTAATATATCTAAGTATGTTTTTTTATTTTATTTAGTCAATTTAGAACATTATTCCTTGGTTACAAGAATCATATTCCTTTCCTCCTTCCCCACTCTCTACCCTTCCGGTAGCTGACACGCAATTCCACTGGGTACTACATATGTCCTTGATCAGAACCCATGTTGTTGGTATTTGCTTTAGGATGATCATTTAGAGTCTACATCACCAACCATATCCCCTCAACCAATATAATCAAGCAGTTTTCTTCGGTGTTTCTGCTCCCACAGTTTTTCCTCTGAATGTGAATAGTGTTCTTTTTCATAGATCTCTCCAAGTTGTTCAGGATCACTGCATTGCCACTGATGGAGAAGTCCATTACATTCTATTGTACCACAGTGTATTGGCCTCTGTACAATGTTCTCCAGGTTCTGCTCCTCTCACTCTGAATCACTTCCTGGAGGTTGTTACAGTCTCCATGGAATTCCTCCACTTTATTATTCCTTTGAGCACAATAGTATTCCATCACCAACATATACCACAATTTGTTCAGCCATTCCAATCCCCAATTGAAGGGCAACCGCTCATTTTCCAATTTTTTGCCACCACAAAGAGCGCAGCTATGAATATTCTTGTACAAGTCTTTTTACTTCTTATCTCTTTGGGGTACAAACCCAGAAGTGCAATGGCTGGATCAAAGGACAGACAGTCTTTTATCGCCCTTTAGGCATAGTTCCAAATTGCCCTCTAGAATGCTTGGATCAATTCACAACTCCATCAGCAGTTCATAAATGTCCTGCCTTTGCCACATCCCCTCCAACATTCATTACTTTCCATTGCTGTCATGTTAGCCAATCTGCTAGGTGTGAGATGATACCTCAGAGTTGTTTTGATTTGCATCTCTCTGATTATAAGAGATTTAGAACACTTTTTCATGTGCTTATTAATAGTTTTGATTTCTTTATCGGAAAATTGTCTATTCATGTCCTTTGCCCATTTCTCAATTGGAGAATGGCTTGATTTTTTTTGTACAATTGATTTAGTTCTTTGTAAATTTGAGTAATTACACCTTTGTCAGAGGTTTTTGTTATGAAAATTATTTCCCAATTTGTTGCTTCCCTTCTAATTTGGGTTGCATTGGTTTTGCTTGTACAAAACCTTTTTAATTTGATGTAATCAAAATTACTGATTTTATGTTTTGTGATTTTTTTCTAACTCTTGTTTGATTTTAAAATCTTTATTTTCCCAAAGATCTGACATATATACTATTCTGTGTTCACCTAATTTATTTATAGTTTCCCTCTTTATATTCAAGTCATTCACACAGTCTGAGTTTATCTTGGTGTAGAGTGTGAGATGCTGATCCAAACCTAATCTCTTCCATACTGTCTTCCAATTTTCCCAGCAGTTTTTATCAAATAGTGGATTTTGGTCCCAAAAGCTGGGATTTGGGGGTTTATCATAGTTTGTCTTTCTGAGGTCACTTATCCCAAGTCTATTCCAATGATTCTCCTTTCTGTCTCTTAGCCACTACAATATTGTTTTGACAACTACTGCTTTATAGTATAGTTTGAGATCCAGGACTACAAGGCTACCTTCCTTCGCATTTTTTTCCTTATTTGCATGGATATCCTTGATCTTTTGCTCTTCCAAATGGATTTTGTTATAATTTTTTCTAATTCAGTAATTTTTTTTTTTGTAATTCAGTGGGTATGACACTAAATAGGTAAATAAATTTGGGTAGGATTGTCATTTTTATTATGTTAGCTCATCCTACCCATGAGCAATTCATATTTTTCCAATTGTTTAGATCTAGTTTTAGTTGTGTGGAGAGTGTTTTGTAGTTGTGTTCATATAGTTCCTGTGTTTGTCTCAGCAGATAAATTCCTAAGTATTTTATATTGTCTAGTGTGATTTTTAATGGAATTTCTCTTTCTAACTCTTGCTGCTGGAATGTGTTGGAAATATATAGAAATGTTGATGACTTATGTGGGTTTATTGTGTATCCTTTGCTAAACAACTTTGCTAAAGTTGTTGATTATTTCAATTAGCTTTTTGGTTGAATCTCTAGGATTCTTTAAGTAGACCATCTTATCATCTGCAAAGAGTGACAGCTTGGTCTCCTCATTGCCAATTTTAATACCTTCAATTTCTTTTTCTTCTCTAATTGCTACTGCTAGTGGCTCTAGTACAATGTTAAATAATAAAGGTGATAATGGGCATCCTTATTTGACTCCTTATCTTATTGGAAAGGCTTCTAGTTTATCCCCATTGCAGATGATGTTTGCTGATGGTTTTAGATATATACTGTTTATTATTTTTAGGAAAGGTCCTTCTAGTCCTATATTTTCTAGTGTTTTCAATAGGAATGGGTATTGTATTTTATCAAAGGCTTTTTCTGCATCTATTGAGATAAAAATGTGATTTTTGTTGGTTTGCTCGTTAACATGGTCAATTATGTGGATGGTTTTCCTAATATTGAACCATCCTTGCATTCCTGTTATGAATCCTACCTGGTCATAGTGGATAACCCTTGTGATTACTTGCTGGAGTCTTTTTGCTGGTATCCTATGTAAGAGTTTTGCATCTATATTCCTTAGAGTGGTTGGCTTATAGTTTTCTTTCTCTGTTTTTTACCTGCCAGGTTTTGGGATCAGTACCATGTTTGTGAGGTAAAAAGAATTTCATAGAACCTTCCTTGGTTTATTCTGTCAAATACTTTGTATAATATTGGGATTATTAGTTCTTTGAATGTTTGATAGAATTCATTTTTGAATCTATCTGGACCTGAGGATTTTTTCTTAGGGAGTTCTTTGATGGCTTGTTCAATTTCTTTTCCTGATATGTGGTTGGTTAGGTAATTTATTTATTTCTCTTTTAGCTTAGGCAATTTATATTTTTGTAAGTATTCATCCATATCAACTAGATGGCCATATTTGTTGCCATATAATTGGGCATAGTAGTTTTTAATGATTGCCTTAATTTCCTCTTGATTAGAGGTGAGGTCTCCCTTTTTTCTTGGATACTGTCAATTTGGTTTTTTTCTTTCCTTTTTTTAATTAGACTGACTAGTCCTTTGTCAATTTTATTTGTTTTTTCAAAATACTACCTTCTAGTCTTGTTTATTAAATCAAAAGTTCTTTGACTTTCAATTTTATTGATTCCTCCTTTGATTTTTAGGATCTCTAATTTAGTCTTCATATGAAGATTTTTAATTTGTTCACTTTTTAGTTTTTTAATTTGCATGCCCAATTCATTGATCTCTACACTTCTTAATTTGTTTATATATGAACTCAAGTATATAAATTGCCCGTGAGTACTGCTTTGGCTGCATCCCATACAATTTGAAAGGATGGCTCACCATTATCATTTTCTTCAATGAAGATATTAATTGTTTTTATGATTATTTCTTTAACTGATTTTGGAGAATCATATTGTTTAATTTATAATTAATTTTTGATTTACCTCTCCATGTCCCCTTATTAATTATTATTTTCATTGCATTGCATTCTGAGAAGGTTCCATTTATTATTTCTGCTCTTTTGCACTTGTTTGCAATGATTTTGTGCCCTAGTGCACGGTCAATTTTTGTGAATGTACCATGTGCTGCTGAAAAGGTGTATTCCTTTTTGTCCCTATTTATTTTTCTCTACATGTTTACTAAATCAAATTTTTCTAAGATTTCATTCACTTCTCTCACCTCTTTCTTATTTATTTTTTTGGTTTGATTTATCTAGTTTGATTATCTAGTTTGGATAGAGGAAGTTTCAGGTCTCCTACTAGTATAGTTTTTCTATCTATTTCATCCTTGAGCTCCACTAGTTTCTCATTTAGAAATTTGGATGCTATGCCATTTTGTGCATACTTGTTGAGTGCAGATATTTCCTCATTGTCTATATTGCCTTTTATCAGGATGTAATTACCTCCCCTATCTGTTTTAATTAGATTTGTTTTTAATTTGGCTTTGTTAGATATCATGATTGTGAATCCTGCCTTCTTTTTATCAGTTGATGCCCAATAGATTTTTCTCCATCCTCTTACTTTCACCCTATGTATATATATATATATATATATATATATATATATACACACACACACACACACACACACACACACACACACACGCACATTTTTGTATGCATACATCTATATACCTATTTATGCCTTGATCTTTCATTCTATATAGTTTGTCACTGTTCCCTCTAAGTGTAATTCTTCTAGCTACCCAGGTGATAACAACAGTTTTTTAGAGTTACCAATGCCTTTTGTAATAGGGATACATATCATTTTAACTGATTGAGTCTCTTAAAAAAGTTTTTTTGAGTTGCTTGGTTTTGTTTTTCTTTTTTCCCTCTTTTTTAATTACCTTTTCATGATTCTCTTGAGTGCTCTGCTTGGATATCAAATTTTCTGTTCAGGTCTGGTCTTTTCTTTACAAATTGTAGCAGTCCACCCCTAGCTATGGGCAAGGGAAACAGTATGTACAGAGTGGCTTAGAAGAGAGCATGCTCAGTCTTGTGCATGGCTAGGAAATCCTCCGACCCTTGACCCCAGCTTCCCCCAGGTGAGGCGGGAAAACAGGTTTCTTTGTGCTTACCTGGCTAAGAGAAACCACACCTATACCTTATCTTAATTTACTTTTACCCAATGGCAATATACTATGTAAGTCATCAATATGTATTGTGCATATTATCATATCAAAGACATTAAAAGCAAGGGCCACAGCAAGCTCTGCCCTCTTCCTCTCTTGGATCTTAGCTCTCACTGATGTCTGTCCTTGCTAGAGCTTGGCCTCTGGCCAAGCTCCATCTCTAATTCCTTTCTTTATCCACCTCTCTCACCTGGGACCTGGCTTTTGGCCAGGCACTTTCTTTTCTCTATCATGCCTCCGACTTGTGTGGTATTAAATTTGGGTCACTGGACAGGAATTAGCCTTTCGGAAAGAAGTCCACTGATCGAGTATTGCTGTGGCTCCATTAATATTAATAAGGCCTGGTTTCTGACTCATTTCTGCCACCTCATATTTCTAATTTGACTCCGCCACACCCCTCATGGTATCCTAAATTCTATCCTTCCTCTATCTTTCTATCTTGTGGCTTCTCATGGGTTCGGGAAGCCTCACAAATGATTGAAATTCTTCTATTTTGTTGAATGACCATACTTTTCCCTGAAAGAATATAGTCAGTTTTGCTGGGTAGTTGATTCTTGGTTGTAGACCTAGTTCCCTCGCTTTCTGGAATATCATATTCCATGCCTTTCGGTCCTTCACGGTGGATGCAGCCAGATCCTGTATTATCCTCACTGTGGTTCCATGGTATCTAAATTGCTTCTTCTTGGCAGCTTGTAATATCTTTTCTTTGGTCTGATAGTTCTTGAATTTGGCTATAACATTCCTGGGTGTTGTCATTTGGGGATTAAGTACAGGAGGTGATCTGTGGATTCTTTTAATCTCCACTTTTCCCTCTTGTTCTAGGATATTTGGGCAGTTTTCTTGAATAATTTCCTGTAGTATGATGTCCAGGATTTTTCTTTTGTCATGGTCTTCTGGTAAACCAATGATTCTTAAATTGTCTCTCCTCAAACGATTTTCTAAATCCTCTGTTTTGTGGATGAGATACTTCATATTTTCCTCAATTTTTTCATTCTTTTGATTTTGTTTTATAGTGTCCTGCTGCCTTGTGAAGTTGCTTGCTTCTAATTGTTGTATTATGGTTCTTAAAGACTGGATTTCATCCCTGGATTTTTGATCATCCTTTTCCTTCTAGTCTGATTTTTTTTGAAGGTCATCTTTCATCCTCTTTACCTTGTCTTTCAACTCCTTTGTTTCATCTTTCATCTTCTTTTCCTCATCTTTCATCTGCTTTGCCTCATTTTCCAGCTGGTTGATTTTGGCTTTCAAGACACTATTTTCTGTTTCCAGATGACTTACCTTAGTTTTTAAGTTCTTTTCCCAATTGTCCTCAGTCTCTCTAAATTGTGTTTTGAGTTCTTCCACAGCCTGTATCCATTTCACTGGGGTTTCTGATTTATCGTTTGCTGATCCCTCCTCCTCTGTTCTGTTGGCTGTGTAGAAGGTATCTATTATAATTTCTTTCTTCTTTTTCTGCTGTTTGCTCATATTTTCCCCTTCTTTGCTCCCCGTATTTGTCTGTGCTCTTGCTCCTCTCATTTTTTTTTAATTTTATTGGTTTTGGGGTTTTCTGACAGTCTCCCCTCTTGGAGCTTTTTCAGACTTGTCAGTGCCATCTCTTAGGGAGGATTTTGAGCTTCCCTGTCCTCTGGAGGCTTTTGATGGGATTGAGTTCAGCTGCATTGGACCCTAAGTGCTCTAAGGCCAAAACCTTCTGGAAGGCTGGAGCCAAATGGATGGTCTCAGTCACCCAGGCTCTCTCCAGTTCTCACCAGCTGGTTCCCCACCACCTGTGTTCAATGCTCTGGGTCTGTACACTCTCTAGTCCAGTGCCTTTGCCTGCCCAGAGGTTCCTGTCCTTGCTAGAGGCTGAGCTCTCAGGGGGAGGGGGAGGGGGAGGGGTCCTGGCCTCCCTGAGCTCTGAGGACTCCTGATGGGATTAAGTTCAACTGGTTTGGGCTAGATGTGCCCTGAGGCAAAAACCTCAGGTATGGCTGGAGCCAAATGGAGGGACCCAGCCACCCAGGCTGCCAGCTCTTTGATCTCTCTCCAGCTGCTTCCCTACCACCTGTGTTGGATGCTCTGAGCCTGGCACAGCCATGCCCACAAGGTGCACCCTCTAGACCAGCACCTTTGCCTGCTCAAAGGTTCCCACTGCCACTGGAGGCTCAGTGCTCTGGGTGTGGGGGGAGGTGTCCTGTGACCTTCCTTCTGCCTTCCCCTTAAACCCTCAGATTCAGGCTTTTGGGCGGGTGTACCTTTTGGATTAAGTCCAGCAGAAGGCTTCCTTGGCTCTGTTGTTAGGTTTGATTTTCCATCCCCTAGGAGCATTCATTTTGTGATCGGTAAGGAAGGGTATTTAGAGGTCTGAACTATTGCTGCTCCTAAGCTGCCATCTTGACTCCGCCTCCAATTCTGCTATTCTCTTGTGATTTCTGGGCGAGTTCATTCTATTCACATTCAGAGTTATGATTACCAGCTGTATATTTCCCACATTTTGATTTCCACTCCTAGTCCTGCCCTTTCTTCTTTCACTATTTCCTTCTACCCCAGTGTTTTGTTTTTAATTGATCCCCCAAATCCTACCCTTATTTTACTTCCCTTTCTACCCCACTGCCTTCTTATTCCCCTCTTATTTTCTTTACAGTCTATTTAAACTACCCCCACCCTCTCCCTCCCTTATATTGCTTACCTCTCCATCAGTCTATTTGTTACCCTTCTACTTGCCTATGGGGTGCAAATCAATACTCTGCCCCAAATGACTAAATATCTCCAATTCTTTAATAAGTTTTTATATGGCATGCTTTCCAGGATCCTCACTGTCATGGTTGTCCTTCCAGTGATTTGTTCTAGTTTATTGATATTTTTTTCAATCAATAATCATTTATTCAGGTTTTACTATGTGCCAACTACTATGCTAAGTGCTAGTGATACAAAAAAAAAGGCAAAAGATAAGCTTTGCTCTCAAGGATCTGACAGTCTAATAGGGGAGAAAACACATGAACAAATATATACAAAATAAATGATAAACAGGACAAATGGGCAATAATTGACAGAGAGGCAGCATTAGAATTGAAAAATTGAGGAAGGCATTGGTTGTATGTGAAAAAGTACTAAGGAATAAATTTGGGCAGGAATGCTGGGAGATGCCTGGAAATTTTAATATAACAAAGAAATTAATTAAAACATAAATTACAATTTATCTCAAAAGCTGGACAGAAGAGTTTAGACTTGATACTATGGTCAATAGGTAGCATTTGCAGCCATTACAGCACAAAATTTCCTTCTTCCTTATTGATTATCCTTCCTAACCTAATTAATAGCGCCAAGTCTCTATTCCAGAACAATTTTCTCTCCTTTCATAATTTTTTTTCAGTCATATGGTTCTTAGTACCACTTATCTCTGGAAGTATCTTATAAAACACTTCTACAAAAGAAGGGGTCCACAGATAGCTCTATAAGCTTGAGGGAAAATTATATCTTTATTTTCACTAACTCTTGGTTTTAGCTTTGCATTTTATTATATACATTTAGAAACAGTCTGAGAAGACGTTTGGTGGCTTCATCAGACTGGTTGGGGCAGGGGTGCAGGTTATGACACAAAAACAGTTAAGGCATTTTGAATTAGAATAATTCTCCGATTCCTGCATGGTAGTTGGTAGAGTTTGGTTAAGTTTGGCTTGGAGATGTTTGGTATGAAATTATGGGGTCCATCTGGTCATGTGACACAGTTGCCCAAACAGGTTCAAAAGAATGCAGAGTGCCTGCTGTTGGCTGCTGATTTCTGAGACTTTTTTGGAGCACATTTTTTATTTGGATTGTTTCTGAAAACTCCAATGGGTGTTTATTAGCATTGATATTTTTCAAAGCAGAAAATGAGCGTTCTTTTTGTTAAATGAGAGAGAAAGAAAATAACATAATAATGGTTTCCACTTCATTTTTCTGCTACTATGGATTTTTAAATGATGATTTAAAGATAGGCAGATAGATAGATTGGCAGACAAATACATACAGAGATATACCATATATAAATCACAGTATGTTTTAGACACTATAGTATAGGAATACAAATACAAACAAACAAAACAGTTCCTACTCTCAAGAAGCCCACATGCTAATGTCTGAAGATACATAAGACACATATAAAAGGGCCCTGGAAAAGGGAAAGAGGGTAATATATTTTGGTCTAGTGAAGAGATACCAAAGTCTGGAAAGAGAGTTGAATCATGAATGAAGTGAATGTGACTGGGACCCCTCAAGAAATGGTGGATTAGAGTTTCCTGGGACAGAGCCAAAGGGGCAAAGAAAGTACTCAGCGGAGCTCTCCCAACATTCTCCTCCAAACAACTTTAAAATAATACTTCAAATCAATTTTTGGAGTTGGAAAACCCACAAAGGTTCATAGTAAGAAATTCCTCCCATTGAACACAATTTAGGATATTGAGGAAAAAAATCTGTGACATGGAAATAGTGGGACCCAGAGCCCAAGTGGATGAAACACCAGTGGTGGAACTAGGTGGTGGCTACAGAAGCAACAGCAGCTTTGGGACTTCTTAAGCTATAGTCAGTAAAGGGACCTAGGAACTAGTCAGAAACATATTATCGTTGACCTCTATGTTAGTACTAGCTGCAAAACCAAACACTTTGGCAAATTCATTGCCAAAATCACATCTAAGCCATAGTTCAACATCAGAGACAGTTTTAATCAGGAAGAACTGAGGAATAATATTGGTTTTGGTCACAAGAAAGCAGGGACACTGAAAAGAAGTATCAATTACAATCTTAAGTAATTTGTGTCCCTCACTAGATAAATATCAGAGTACAGACCATTCTGAAAACAACAGTGCACAAGTGCTTGAAACTTGAGAAAATGCCTCTTCATCTACCATGCCAATAAGGAAGCACAACTTTCACATAAAATTAAAAATCAAGAAATGAGGTGAAAAAATAAACAAATATCAAGAAAATAACCTGAACATAAAAAGCTACTATGATGAGAGGGAAGATCAAAACATAAACTCGTAAGGAGGCAAGGAAATCAATATGGCCCTAAAAAATGCCTCAAAGGAAAAAAAAACTGTGGATTGGATAAAAGTTCAACAGGAATTCCTAGGAGAACTTTAAACTTTTTTTTCACAATCAAAATCATTGGTAGAGGAAAAATTAGGCAAAGCAATGAGAGCAAAGGAAGAAAATTATGAGAAGACAACAATTGGCATGGAAAAGAAAAAATATGCACAAAAATACTGAAGAAAATAATACCTTTGAAAAATGATTCAACCAAATTTTAAAATGTACAAAACTTCACTGATGAAAATAACTCCTTGAAAAGAAGTACAAAAGTTCAATGAAGAAAATAATTTCTTTAAAAAAATGAGAATTGGCAAGTGCAAGCAAATTACTCCATGAGACATCAAGCAACCATAAGACAAAATCAAAAGAATGAAAAAGTAGAAGAAAATGTGAAATTTCTTTTGAAAGACAACTGACCTGGAAAACAAATCAAGGAAAAATAATTTTAACATTATTGAAATACTAAAAATCACGATCAAGAAATATTTTTAAAAATTATCAAGTAAAGCACTTCCAAATATCCTAGAACCAGAGGGTAAAATAGAAATTGAAAGAATCCAGTAATCACCACCTGAAAGTGATCCCAAAATGAAAGCTCAGGAATAGTATAGCCAAATTCCAAAGGTCAAGGAGAAAATATTGCAAGCAACCAGAAACCAGAAAGAAATCATTCAAATTCCATGGAACCATAATCATACAAGATTTAATGGCTATTGTGTTAAAGGAGAGAAGGGGTTGAATATGATATTACAGAAAGTAAAATCATCATAGAAAGTGAAGTATTATCCTTTTTCAATTAACTACTCATAAGTGAAGAGTGATTTTCAGCAGTTTTTCCAGGTATCCTTTTTTCCTCTTCAATTGGTTATTTTCTAAAAAGTAATTAACTTGTTTGTTACATTAAAATTCCCAGTTATCTCCTTTCTTCCCTCCCCTCCCCACACTAGAGAAGGCATCATTTGACAAAAAGTAACAAAAGTCTTACATGATATCAATAGATTCATAAATGTTTTGAAACAAAGCTCTATTTAGACATAATTAAAGCAAAAACTTCTGGAAAGACCATTGAATTATTCTGATTTTTAGTTCACTGTTTTGGATTTTTTCAAGGTATTTCAGAAGTAAACATTTCATAATTCATAAATATTAAGTGGTCTGTGAGAATAGTTTTAGATACCTAAATACTCTTTATCCTCCTTAAGTAAATGTGCAATTAGTTATTTTTAGGGGGGAATTTTGATGTAGAAAGAAGGCTCATTGAATAAAATGAATATTTGATAATAAATATTCAGAGCTACAAACAATACCAACACACTCTCTTTAGTTAATAATACATATATACTTGCTTTCCTAACTTTGTTGCTAATTACAAGATCATGTCATCATTCCACCTTGCTCAAACCAATCAATGTCAATATAACCTCATTCCCTTACCCCTTTTAAGCAGCGTTATTAGCTTTGTGGATCAGGATAATGATAGAGACATAACATGCCTGGCATTTGTCAAGGCATTTGACAAAGCACTTTACTATATCCTCATGAACTGAGGAAGGAGAAATTCAAAACAGGCATGGGGTTTTATAACTTCCTGAATTGTTGAATTCACCAGGAATTAACAATTCTGTGTCATTCTAGAAAGCAACAACAAACTCAGAGTCAGTTCTGTGACAAAAGAGCCCCCAAATGCTAAAACTAATGACATCATCTTTGATTTTTCAATAATTAGAACTGCTTTTTTGATATTGTTCTATAGTCTTGCTATATATACTCTGAGCTGGTCCAATTATATCTGGCATAACTAGTTTCCATTTTAATTGTCATAGTTAAGGAAAAACATTGACAAGTTAGAATGAGTCCAAAAAAGGACAACAGGATCCTGAGGAAATATGAAATCACATCCTAACAACATTCATTGAAAGAATTAAAGATGTTCAGTCTAGAAATGAAAGGAATATATTCAAATATTTGGAAGGCAAGGTCTGTGGGAGAATAATTAAATTGCTATGCATGGCCCCATAAGAACACTGCTTAAGAGACACATTTCAGATTAATTAAAAGAAAACTTCCTTATAATTAAAAATGTGCTAAAGTAGAATGAACTACCTCTAAAAGTAGTTCTCTTTTAATTGGGGTCTTCCAATGAAGGTTAAATGTTTGTTTGTTTTTTGTCAAGAATATTGTGAGTGCCAGTTAAATTAGAAAAGTTGGAGGTCTCTTTTAATTTTGAGATACTATATTTTTAAAATTGACACCTGACTTCAGAGTAAACAATATGATACTAAAGAAAGATTACAAGTCTAGGAACCAAGAAGCCTGACCTTTCTCATAGTTTTATATGACTTTAGAGAAGTCATTTCATCCTCAACCCCAATACCCCAGCCTCAGTTTCCTCAATTGGTAAAAAAGAGATGATCTCTAAGATTCTTTCAAATTCTACGATTCTATAATTCTCTTTTGTTTTGTTGGTTTCATTTTTTTTTTACTGAGATGCCTTTTCACCTGCTCTTTTAAAGATATAATTTTGGTCATTTTGCCTTTGGAAATGCCCATTGTCTCCTATTGAAGAAGGCGGTGTAGCTGGACATGCTTATAATTACTAGATGATGAAATACTGCTTTCTTACAATTTCTTCAAAACTTCCATTCTTAACTTGGCTGCTTTTAGCAATGCAATGATCTGGGATAGTCCTGAGACTTATGACAGGGAATGCTACCCACCTCCAGAGAAAGAAGTGTTGAAGTCATCTTTCATATCAGTGTATTTATGGTTTTATTTTGGGGTTTTGGTTATGTGTGAGTTTGCTTTTACAATAATGACCCATGTGGAAGGGTGCTTTGCATGACAATGAAAATGAAATAAAAAAGAAATAATTTAAAAAAAAAGAAATAAAATTTCAATATCCCCTTTTTAAAGATGGGAATCTGGAAAATAAACACACCTCCATTTATTCTTTTGCCCTTTGTGATCATCACAGGTGCATGATGGAGAAAATGAGTGAATTAGGTCCTTCCACATAAAGTTATCATATTTTTCAAATGTTAAATTGGAAGATTTCAAATTACTATTAGTAATATTTTAGCAACTCTTATTTGACTCTGCATAATAAAGGAGTCTGAGAAGAGAATTGAAAATAGCCAATAATTCAGTGTCTTTTATCTATTAGAAATATGTACTCCCCCAAATATTTTTCCTCAGAGCTTTTACCCTGTTCTCCATTCTGATACCAGCAATCCACATGCCGAAGCTCACTGCCAGGTAGGGACAAGAATGTTTAAAACTCTGGGGCAGGGATGAAGAACAGATATAGCAACAAAGCTTTGGTCCAGGTGCTGATATCTAAGCATGTGTCTAATTAGGGTGAGGCAGGAGGCTCATTTCTCCCCAGTTATCCCTAGATCAGAGTCCTGGAATTTTGTTTTTTTCCTTGTTTGCAGATTCATGGTTTTCCTGAGGGTTAGAAAGGCAAGTCTAAACCCAAGGAAAAAAGCAACAAGGAAATGGTGCTGTGGAAGGCAAAGGACTACTTCTTCACTTAAAAGGGGCCATCAGTCCCAGGAGAGGGTGAGAGAATAGGCTTGTTAGTTAGTAAGACTTTATTAAGTACATTTTAAGTGTCATCCGCTGTGCTAAGCCCTGAAGATACAAAGAAAGGCAAAGACATTTTGCCCTCAAGGAGATCAGAGTCTAATAGGGGAGACAACAAGAAAACAGCTCTGTACTACTCGATGTTGGCTAAAGGATGCCAGGGAAGAAGTGGCTTTCCTTTCCCCGCAGCATTTCTCCCAGTGGCAAACTGTTTCTCTGAGGGCTACCTGCGCCCCTGCCCCTTAATTAGATTTGCTCAAGATTCCTGGATTGCTCATTCCAGCCCTGCAGAGCTCTGCTGTAGCCTATAGCTTATTATCCAATTAGACTGAAGGTGGGATGTGAAATGAGATACAGCCGTTAGGACCGGAAAAGAAACTCGACTCTTTGATCTCTCCTTCATTAGAGGACTTGATCACTTTGCTTGCTTCCTTTTACCCTCCTTCCTCCCACTCCAAGCGAGACGAGGCTCATCAGAGTGGCCTTTCTCTACCCCTGAGCTCTTACACAGATCTTCGTTCTGCAGATGGAAGAAAAGACAAATTGATCATTTCCAAAAGATTTTTTTCCCTTTCCTCCTACTGAGACAACTAATAACTCTTGACTAAAAGATTGCTATCTCAGCGTCATACACTTCATTACTGACCCTGAATCTTAGAAGCCTCAGCTGATTTTCCTTATTAAGAATTGAATTTCCCATAAAAGTATTATAAAATCACTTTGAATTACTATCCTTCTAAAAAAGATGAGTTTGCCACATAATCCACTGTCAAAGCCGCCTCGGGTCCCTTTAAATCAGAGGGATGCCGAGTCAAGGTTCAAGATGCATTACTCTCCTTAAAAGAAGTAGCCTGTGAAACATTAAGAAAAGCACTAGACGCAGAGGTCCAACTAAATGGTAGCAGGGTTCAATTAATTACTGCCTGTGTGACCTTGGTCGATTTGCCTTGCTTCTTTGGGACTCAGTCTCCTCTTCTGTAAAATTAGCGGTTGCACTTATAGCTTTTTCCAGCTTTAGGGCCCATTCTTATTTCCAGAGTCTAATTAGATATCTTGGCCTTTTAGATAAGTAGCCTTCTAAGAAAGTTTCATTATATTTCTGTTAAGTTGGAAATAATTAGCTCTTTTCTGCCATAACCTATATACATGTTTCTCGTTAAAGAGTTGATCTTCCTGCTTTCGTTCTCATTTCCTTCTAAACTTTTCTCTGCAGATGCATCATATTTATGATATTTTCTGGTGCCTGAGATCTGTTCATGTCATTGATCTGCTCAAAACCCTTCCTTGATTCCACGTGTCCTACTGAAAAAAGGCCACATTCCTTAATTCTCTCAGTGCCCCTAAGCAACACTCTAAGACTGTAAGAAAAGTCATTGAGGAAGTGCCAGTTGGCATTCCTGGAGAAAGTTTCTAGAGTAGGTGTTTGACAGGTCCAATGAAATCACAGATCACAGATCCAAATCTTCCTAAAATATGTGTGCATGTAGTAGTTACATGGTAGCCATATGGTGGACAGAAAGCTGGCCTCAAAACCAGAACAACCTGGATTCAAGTCCTGATTCTAGCACACACCAGTTCTGTGACTCTGGGCAAGTGTCTTAACCGCTCCTGACTCTAGACATCTTCGTAAGACATGGTTGTTAATGATCTCCTCTAATAGTACCACTACTTGGACCAGACCCTCTTCTCATCTAGGGACTAAAGTTAGAGCCTGCAGGCTGCTCAGTCTGCCATAAGACGCTCTCTACTCCAATCCCCCTTCCACTCTGCACCAAAGTGATCTTCCTACAACACTGGTCTGTCCATGTCACTCCCTTATTCAATAAACTCCAGTAGTTTCCTTTTGATCCTAAACATCAAATACAAAAACCTCTCGTTCATGGGCAAAAGCCCTTTGAAACCCCCACCCCTCATTTTCCAAGAAATCTCCAGGTAATCATTGATTCAGTGACTCTGGCCTCTCTGTCTCTCAACTTTGGGCATTTTCTTTTTTCTTTTTTTTCATTTTTAAATTTTTTAATTTTTTTCCATGGTTACATAATTCTTATTATCTTCCTCTCCTTCCCCCTCCCAAAGTTGACAAGCAATTCCATTGGGGTCATACATATATTATCACTCAAATCCCATTTCCATATTATTCATTTTTATAATAGGGTAATCTTTCAAAACCAAAACCCCAAATCCTATACCCATATAAACAAGTGATAAATTATGTTTTCTTCTGTACTTCTATTCCCACCATTCTTTATCTCCATGTGGATAGTGTTCTTTTTTCACAAGTCCCTCAGAACGGTCCTGGATTATTGCATTGCTGCTAGTAGAGAAGCCCATTACATTTGCTCATCCCACAATTTTGCTGTTATTGTATATAGTGTTCTCCTGGTTCTACTTATTTTCTCCACATCAATTCATATAAATCTTTCCAGTTCTCATAGAAATCCATGGATTCATATTGTGGAAAAGACAGAAATTATAAGGCATGCAAAAAGGACAGAAGCTGGAGGTTGATCAGCTGTCAATCAAAGGAAGATTCCATTTGGAATGTTACCCGGAAACAGTTGAAGGCAAGAACCAACTGCTGACTGATTTCTGAGCTTGACTGATGGTAGTGACTTTGAAGGAAGAAGCTGGGTTTATCTCTGGGACTTGGGATAATCAAGTTGGAGGTGGCCTGGCTGATTGGAAGCAGAAGAAGAAGGACAATAGTCCATATATCTCTCTCTGACTTGCTCTGTTTCATGGTAGTGACTGAATTGCCATTTCTCTCAATATCCTCCAACCTAAGACTCACGGCAGATAATAGGGAGATCCCAAACCTTTTACCTCCATTCTCTACTTTTTCTTGTTTTCCCCACTAAACCCTTACTTGAGATAAAGAAGATAAAGAGTATTTCCTCTGAAACATCATAGCTCACCCTGAATCACTTAGAAGGAGGCTGAAGGAGAAGAGCGGAAGCACAACACTCCATCACTACTACATAGTTACTACACTTTATTCATATACTACATATATTGCATCATATACTACAATTTATTCAGCCATTCCCCAATTGAGGGACACCCCCTCTTTTTCTAATTTTTTGCCACCACAGAAAGCACAGCTATAAATATTTTTGTACAAACAGATCCTTTCAGCTGTGAGCATTTTCACTGGCTATTCCCTCTACTTGGAATTCTCTTTCTCCTCACCTCCATCTCCAGGCTTCCCTGGTTTCCTTCAATTCCTGGATAAAATCTCACCTTCTATAGGAAGCCTTTCCCAAAGCCCCATAATCCTAGAACCTTAGCTCTGTTCTTTTCTTGCTCCTTATCTTGGATATGACTTCTTTGTGCATAGTTATCTTCATGTCATCTCTCCCATTATATTGTGAGTTCCTTGAAGACAGACACTTTCTTTTGCCTTTCTTCTTATTCCCAGTGCTTAGCACAATGCCTACTACAGACTAGGTGCTTAATTAATGTCTACTGACTGACAAAATAGGGCATTGATCCCAGAGTCCAGAAGATCTGTGTTTAAACTTAGCCTCAGGCATTTATTGGCCACCTGACTCAGAGCAAGAGATTAAAAACTCTATCTGCCTCCATTTTCTCTAGTCTAAAATGGAGATAAAAATAGCACCTACCTTCCAGGGCTGGATAAATGTTTACTGAATAACCGGCTAACTCTAAGTTGCTGAGCAGATGCTGTCGAAATTGGTAGGAAGAATGACTTAATAACAATGAAATCAGCGATTCAATTCCTATCCCTAGCCAGTCTTACTTTGGGAAGAAGAGGCTTTAACATACTAATCAGAAAACCATTTGAAGGAAAGTTGTTTCAGGGGCTTGAATTTATTTCTCAATCCAACTATTTGTCATAAATAAATTGTTTTCAAGGTTTAGCCTGAGGTAACTTTGATAGACTTTCCAGTTCTTCCAGTAAATCCTGTCCTTGAAATATCTCTCTCTCTCTCTCTCTCTCTCTCTCTTGCCTCTGGAAGAGTCTGCAAACATCACTGAGGTCACTACTCAAGTGGTTCCTTTTCTAAATAAATAAACAAAAATAAAGACCAAACAAACCAGCAAGCCACAGCTGGCTCTCTGTCTGGGGAGCCTGGCTTCACAGGAGCAATTGGATTGACCTCTTCAAGCAAATTCTGTTTCAGTAATAGCTTCTCATACCAAGACCTCAAGGGCAATACAGTTTTGGGGGATGGAGCCATTTTCACTGGTCAAATCCCTTTCTTTTTACTTCACTTTGTTATTTCCACTTTGTATCTGAGACTTTGTGTTGAATTTTCACTTACTTCTACACATAGTTTCATCAATAATTTTGTTATGTCTTTGGGTTGGAGTTTGGTTTATGTTCATTGGCTGGTTGGGGGTTTTTGCCATTTAATCAGACTTGACAAATTTGAACAAAATGAACATTGTCATGTATAAAGATGATTGTGTGTAAAAAGATTATATGAAAAACTGAATATGTTATATACACCATTTTTATTTTAAAGTATATATAAAGTTGAATATGGTAATACCAAAGCTTCCCTGCTTGTCTCTGTCCCGTTCTGAACTTCCTTCTCCTCTCTTCTCTATATTTTTAAAATGTTTTATTGGCACACTATTCTTTACTTCTTTTTTGACATCACTCCTATTGCTTCCCCAATCTCCATTATGTCTTCATCCACTCCTAAAAGAAAAGCCTTTGTTTTTAACAACTGAATATAGCTATAATCTTTGGGAGCTAGGTTACATAGTGGCCAGAGCACTGGGATTGGAATCAGGGATGCTCATCTTCATGATTTCAAATCCAGCTTCAGACATTGAATAGTTGTGTGATCCTGGGCAAGTCTCTTTACCCTGTTTGCCTCAGTCCCTCATCTATAAAATGAACTGGAGAAGAAAATGAAGAACCACTCCAGTATCTTTGCCAAGAAAATCCCAAATGGAATGACAAAGAGGCAGAGACAACTAAACAACAATAAAAGCAATAATCTTTGGAAAGATGGAAAAGACATAGAGGAAAATCCCAAACCTTATTACTTCCACAAAAGAAGGGAAAAAAAAAAGAAAATTCAGTAAGTAATAATTTTTACTTCTCATTTCCATTTTCCATTATGAGAAAAATCTATAGCCTAATCAAAGACTCCACTAATGAAAGTATTAGAAAGGAACAAGCAAGTTTCTAGTTTTCCCTAGCCTATTTGCATGATGCAGCAGAAAAAACACTAGGTTTTGGAGTCAGAGGTTTAGAGGATATTTGAGTTCTAGCTGGAAGGGGCTTTGAGGACCATCAATCCATCCTTCTCATTTTACAGATGAGGAAACTGAGTCTGAGAGTGGTTAAAAGACTTGGTGAAAGTTACATAGAAAGTAGGTGAAAGGAGATTTGAACTCAGAACCTCTCAGCTAAATAGGGTCCATGCTTTCTTGGGCACATCATTTCACTCCTCTAGGCCAGTTTCCTCAACTGTTAAATTAGGGAGGTAGGTTAAGTGATCATCAAGGCCCTTTACAGCTCTAAATCTATAATTATATGATTTTCAGAGCAGATAGTTCATATTTTTCCCCACACACAATTAACTGAAAGGTATAGAGAATACTGTATTTTCAAGTTTTGGACTCTGAAAAAGCAATTGATTTGATAGATCAAAATGTCTTCTAAAACACTCTTTTCTAACAAGATGTCTTCCATGCATTTGTCAAATTCATACAAGATTCCTTGAAAGACATAAAAGAAAGAAACTTATTCAACAACCCTCTGCCCATTATTATCAAAGAAAGCTTAAAGCAGGGAGACAGTGGGCTTTTCTGCCATTGTCATAGGAGAGATCCAGTGCAGAATCCAGTGCAGATTGAAAAATTCCCCATGATGGGAATGTCTTTCAGCTGCTCTTCTTTGCAGACAGAATTTATGCTCATTGCATAAAGACTCAAAACACTATAACGCCTCCCAAAGCAATCATAATGCAACCCAAAGACCTTATACTACAATTCAATCACTCTAAAGCTTCTGGCCTATTGTCCAAGTAATTATATAAAGTTGAATAGAAACCAAGAGAATTGGTCTGTCAGTGTACCTATCTTGGATAAAAACAGCAAATTATGAGTTGAGCCAAGAATTGAATTGATGAGAAAACTGGGTTGCCTTTGGGAAACTGCAAAGTTTTTTGTTGCTGTTGTTTATTTTTTAATGACTGTGTTTCTCCCTAAAATTGTAGCCCACCTTTTTGTAAGAGCCTCCAGCAAACTACTGACTGACCACAAAGATCCTGGAATTTGTAGTTCTTTTCAGCTTGGAAATTAACCCATTAGCCTTCAGATGCAGGTAAGGAAGAAAGATCAACATGGTTCCATGTACTGGGGCAGTGGGAGTGCATGGTGCATTGGTGGGGAAATGCAGAGAAGGATGAGGAGAGAAGACAAAAGGGATGCGGGGTGATGGACTGTAGCAGCTAACACTGCCATAACTGCAGATTTTTTCTCAGAGACCATGAAAAATGGCTACTTTCATGCATGTTGCTTCTAGCCCAGTGAGGAAGCCCAAGCAGCCAGAAAACATGGATGCAAGACTAAAGGGAACTTGTCCTTAGAATTCATAGGATCCTGCTACAGAAACAGAGTTAAGCTATGACCCTGATTTCTTTCCTCGCCCCAGAATCTAAGGGGTAGTACAAAGGGGAATTATCCCTCACTTCAGGTAGCAAGAAGGTGAAGTTTGTATTTTGTCTTCACTCTATTCTGAAGTAAATATTGCTTTGTAAAAGCTAAGTAGAATTGGGTGCAGGAGACCCCCCTGAAATTGGGGAAAGTGATCAGTGGGAAATTGAGTCATTGGAAGAGAGACTAGATACCCCAAGCCCTTTTGATGGGACCAGAGAATCCTGAAAGAGGGGTAAAATGTAACTTAGGAATTTAAGTAATTCAATGAATAAAGTTCTCAGTCTCAGACACTCCCTAGCTGTATGACTATGGGCAAATCAGTGAACCTTCTTAACTTGTGTTTGCCTGAGTTTCCTCAATTTTAAAAAGGGAGTAATAACAGCACTTGCCTTACAGGATTGTTGCAAGGATCAAAGGAGGTAATATTTGTTTAAAAAAAAGTTCTGGCACATAGTAGACAATATATAATGCTTATTCCCTCCCCTATCCAGATGTGGCCTTCAGGAAGTGACCTAGGTAGTCACTATTATGGTAACGACAACATTGTAAAGACAAATGATTTTGAAAGACTTTAAAACTCTGCCCAAGGTAACTAGGATTCTAGAGGAGCTGTGATGAAGAAAGCAGGTGACCCATCTCATGATAGGTATTGATTCGGGTCAAGAAGGAGACATTTTTGGAATAATATGGAAATAGGTTTTGAGCGATAATACATGTATAACCCACTGGAATTGCTGGTCAACTCTGGGAGAGGGGAGGGAAAGGGGAAGAGAGACAACATGAATCATGTGACCTTAGAAAACTTAAGTGGAAATTTGTTATTGGAATAAAATAAAGATAAATAAAAAAAGGAGGCATTTTTGGATCTTCTCCAGGTGGAACCACGGACTTCCTCAGTTATACTCCAGATCTTCATCCTGAAATTTTTTCCTAGTTCTGGAATTCAATATGGAAAGTACACATGGCCCCTCTAGCTTTTCCCTTTCTCCCTCTCTGACTTAATGGCTCCTCCCAGAATTTCCAATTAGGGAAATCACCCAAACCAGCCCTGTTTTCTTCTACTCCATTAGATCTTTGCAGTAACCCTGTAAACTAGGTGCTATCATCATTTCCATTTTATGGATGGGAAAAGTGATAGTCTCAAGTGGGTTCACTGATTTGCCCAGGACAACAAAGTTAATAAATATGTTTTAAAAAATTTTAATTTGCTTTAATATTTTATTTTCCCAATTATATGTAATAATTTTCAACATGAAATTATAAGATTCAAATTGTCTACTTTCCTCTCTTTCCCCTCCTCTCCCAAATATGGTAAGCAATTTGATCTGGGTTATACATGTATTATCATGCAAAATTTACTTTTATTTTATTTTTTTTAAATCCTTACCTTATATTTTAGAATCAATACTATGTGTTGGTTCCAAGGCAGAAGAGGGGTAAAGGCTAGACAATGGGGGTGAAGTGACTTACACAGGTCACACAGCTGGGAAGTGTCTGAGGCCAGAGTTGAACCTAGGACCTCCCCTCTCTGGATCTGGTTCTCAATCCACTGAGCCACCCAGCTGCCCCCAAAACTTATTTATATATAATGATCTTTGTTATAAGAGAATACTCACATAAAACCAAAACCCCCAAATAAAAAGCAAAAATAAACTAAAGGGCAAAATCATATGCGTTCATCTGCATCCCTACTCCAACACTTCTTTGTCTGGAGGTGGATAGCATTCTTTGTCCTAAGTCCCTCAGAATTCTCCTGGGTCATTGCATTGCTGAGCAAAGCTAAGTCTGTCGCATTTGATCATTCCACAATCTCGCTGTTACCCTGTCTAAAGTTCTCCTGGTTCTGCTTATTTTATTCTATAATATTTATTATTTATTTTATTATTTATCAGTTCATGTAGCTCTTTCAAGCTCTTCCTGAAATAAAAATTAATAAACGTTTGAGGCAGCATTCAAACCCTGGCTCCAGTCCTATCCACTATGCCACATGCTGCACAGTTTTCCATGTTTGATCCAGCCCTAATTCTACCGAGCTCATTATTTATTACTTATGCTTATCTGAGGTACACAAGACAACTCTGTTTCACCAGTCTATTCAGCTACGTAGCTTGGAGAGACATCATCCATTTGGTTTTCCTGTGTGGATCGTGACCCCATTCTCTCATGAGGACAGACAGATCTCATTGACAAGGCAATGAGTAACACAGATTGACAAGTGTTCTTAGGATCAGGGCAGACCATATTCTCTTGGAAACCCACTATCTATTGAGAATCCTTCTTCCATTTTTAGCATTCTGCAAACACAACACATTTGCCAGACATAACGTCTATTAATGTGAGAATGCATTAGGGCAGCTAGGTGGAGTAGTGGAGAGAGTGCCAGGCCTGGAATCAGGAACACTCATCTTTTGGAGTTCAAATCTGCCCTCAGACACTTACTAGCTGTGTGACTCTAAACATTTAACCCAATTTGCATCAGTTTCCTCATGTATAAAGATGTATTTATAGACATAGACATAGAGAAGAGAGAGAAAGAGAGAGAGAGAGAGAGAGAGAGAGAGAAGAGAAACAAAGAGAAGACAGAAAGAAAATACAGAGAGAGGAGAGAGAGAGAAGGGAGAGAGAGAGAGAGAGAGAGAGAAAGAGAGAGAGAGAGAGAGAGAGAGAGAGAGAGAGAGAGAGAGAGAGAGAGAGAGAGAGAGAGAGAGAGAGAAAAGAGAGAGGGGAGGGGAAGGAAATGTCAAACCACTCCAGTATCTTTACTGAGAAAATCCCAAATGGAGTCACAAAGACTTAGACACTATGGAAACAAATGAATGAGAACAAGCACTGTGATGTATCATTGAGTTTCTAGTCTAGTAAAATGCCTCCATTTTTTAATAAGAACTGATTTCTCACTGGCATTATCTATATCAGACTATTTATTGCCTTGGGGAGAGGGGGCAGGGAGGAAAGGAGAGGATCTGAATCACAAAATGTCAAAAACAATTATCAAAAATTATTTCTATTTGAAAATGATTAAACAATCAAAAAAAGGAAAAAAAGAACTTCTTTCTATCCACTGAGACTCTCTCCTATCCTTTTTTCAGGTAGTTATTGTCATTGATTTTGAAAATCCTAGGCGCTATTTTAAAAATGTGTTTGCAAATTATAATAGCTTCCATACAGTCTATGTGTTCATATACTCTGATATGGCCAGAATCCTAAGTGTAGTCCTGTGTTTCTTGACTCTTCTCTTTTATTTTACCCCAAGGAGGCAACAAGATGACTCAGTGGATAGAAAGACAGATCTGGAGAAGGGAAGTACTAGGTTCAAACCTAGCCTCAGATACTTCCTTGCTATGTGACCCTGGACAAGTCACTTAACCTCAATTGCTTAGTCCTTACTATTCTTCTGCCTTAGAACCAATATATAGTATTGGCAAAAGGTAAGGAATAAAAAAAAAAATTATTAGACCACCTTACATGGTGAGGGAGGGATTAAGAAGAGTACAAATAGAATCTACAACAGCAGAACCAGAATTTATTTGGAAAAATTCTCCAAAATCATTCTAGACCCCCCCCTAAAAAAAAAGTTCCTTATAGGTCATAAATTTGGAGCCAGAAGATAATGTTGTGGTACATCTTCTTCGTTTTATATACAAACTGAGGCCAAGCATAAGTGACTTGTCTAAGATCTTCTATGTAGTAAGTAGAATTTGAGTATATCACTAGAAAAATCTTATTGATGATCAACCTAAACCTTTTACACCATAATTCAAGTCCATTTATCTCTTGTTCTGCCCTTTTGAAGGCACACAATTGCAGGCCATCATTTCTTGGATAGCCAAATACTTGTTAAATTGCCACTCAGCCTTTTTTCCCAACAAAAGAAGCTTTATTATGTAAAACTCATAAGCTTTATTTGCTAATCTAATCATTTTTCTTTGAACTTTCCCCAAATTCATCAGTCAGATACTCAAATAGACCTGTGACTTCACAAACTGAGAAATTTCTCCCAGGGATACAGATCACAACCTGTACATAAAGTGTGATTCTTGTTCATATTCTCTGTAGATTTGTCTACAGTCATCCCCCCAGCACAGGAGAAGTCTTCCTCACTTCTCTTGACTTTGTGTCTGACTTTCTAGTAGAACACAAGGTTTGTCTACCTGTCATCCCTTGTTCTTCCTATGTGGCCAACCCATCTTCTCTTCTTATCACAAAATTCCTTGCTGTCCATCAGAATTCCTCATTAATCTATGGTGCAGCCTGGATCACACCCATCAGAAGCTTCCCTATTGCACTCTATGCAAAGATGTTCATTCTGTTTGACATTAAACAACCAAGTCTGAGGGAGAGGGAAACTAAGTTTAATCTGCATTATTAACATTTTCTCCACTACTTTCTTAAGTCTAGATAGTTAACAAAACACTAAATGAAGCCTTGTAGCTTTTACTTATTTCCAGAGAATAAACGTTCAGCCTGAATATTTAACAAGCAGCTATCAAAACCAATTCAAGTTGGTTCCAACACACTCCTAACTTTATGTGATATTTATTTATGATTCTTCAGTGATAGTTGTAAATTCACAAAATCCTTCCCAAATTGTGTTGCTTAGAACTGTATCTGAATGCTGGTCTAATCAAACTTGATTGATTGCCTCAATAGAGTCTTTTTCAGTCTTCAAAAAAAAAGTCCCTACAAATTATACTCTTTATTTTTGTGCCTATGTATGTTATTTCAATACTAACTTCATTAATTCAGAATTGGTAATTAACATCACCAAGGGCAATGCAAATTTGCCCTTGCTCTTTCTTAAAAAAAAAAAGGTGTATGGGGGGGGCATGATGAAGTTGATAGGCAAATAAATTGTGTAAACACTCAGGAATATTTAAATTACTTTGTACAAAGTGTTTTCAAGCATTCATTCATATGTAAACGGTTATAATTACAGGTTCTTATCCATTCATTAAAGCAATCCCTACTGACTTCTACTATACACTTTTGTTAGCTTTTCTTATTGTTACTGTAAATTTGGAAAGTGAAAATATTGTATTTTTGCAATTAATATTCTGTGGGATACTATTATTCTATAAGATATAAGGAAGGAGATAGTTTCAGGGAAACATGGGAAGACTTGTGTGAACTGATGCAAAATGAAGAGAGCAGAACTAGGAGTATAATTTGTACAATAACCATTTGGTAAAGACAAGTCAGAAAAACTTAGGAATTCTCATCTATGGAACAATTACCAAAAAATCAACAAATTAATCCATCAATAAACTTCTCCTTAGTGCTTACTAAGTCAGCTATGTAGCCCAGTGGACAGAGTTCCAGGCTTGGGGTCAGGAAGATTCCTCTTCCTAAGTTCAAATGCTACCTCCAGCACTTATTGGCTATGTGACCTGGGACAAGTCATTTAACCCTGTTTGCCTTAGTTTCCTCATCTTAAAAATGAGCTAGAGAAGGAAATGGCAAACCACTCTAGTATTTTTGTCAAGATAATCCAAAAGAAGCTCACGAAAATTTGGGGACCACCAAAAAAAACAACAAAACAAAAGCAAAGTGCTTGCTTAGTACCTGATAGTAAAGTGCTAAATACTCTGGAGATACAAAAAAAAAAAAATTTTTTTAATTTAAAAATAAAAAGAGCAAAAGATTGCAGACCCTTCCCTGTAGGATCTGGCAACCTAATGGGAGAGACAAATAAGCAAATATATACAGAATAATTAGAAAGTAAGTCCCAGAGGAAAGGCATTGGGATTAAAAGGGTTTGGAAAGGCTTTTTGTAGAGGGTGGGATTTTAGTTAGTATTCCAAGGAAGCCATAGAGATCAGCAATCAGGGTGGAGAAAGGAGATGTTCCAGCCATAGGAGACAACCAGAGAATGCCTGTTCATGGAACAGCAAGGAGGTCAGTGTTATTGGATCAAAGCATAAATGTTGGAGGAAAAGGTATCAAAAATATTCCAAGGGTAGAAAGGGGTTAGATTATGAAAAGCTTTTTAATGTCAAACAGAGCTCCTGGAGGCAGTAGGAAACCTTTGGAGTTTGTTGTATGGCGGGGAAGAAAGCAGAGAGGGCTGTCATGGGCAGATCTGTGCTAAGAAATATCACTTTAGTTGCTAAATGGAGTGGAGTGGAGAGAGAATTGAGTCAGAGACACCCACCATGGGTGGACTTAGAGGACACAACGAAGACTTTTGGGGGGGCCTTGTTAAAGTTGGTGGGGGGGGAGTTGTTTTGCTTAGTTATGTGTACTTATAAGTTTTATTTTTCTTTCTCACTGAGGGGAAGGGTGAGAGGATTCAGAACTGAAAATAAATTGAGTTTTTAAAAAGGAATATGTTGCAACTGAGGCACGTCACTGTATTTAAATGGGCTTTTCTGCCAATTGGTTCAAATATGAGAGGTTTGGTTTTGTATTTTTCCAAAAATCATTTTATTGCTTTTCCTTAGTCCTGCCTCAGTTCAGACACAGTCCTTCTACCATGATGATGTTTCTCCTCTCTTCTCTAGAGCAGGAGCTCCTAAGGAGGAGGTTTCATGAAAGAGAAGCTGAAAGATGGGCTCGACCTTAATGGGTTTGTTTCTTTTTTCCTTCAGGCTGCCAGACTCAGACTCCATCCCTGTGGTTCCCCTGAAGTGATCCTCGTTACAATCTACAATGGGATGGAGATGAGCATGAATGCAGAGAAAACAGAATCCCACAAATTCATTTAGATCACAAGATGCCCACTGCATCTCCTTTTGTTGTCAGGGGTGGATGTACACAGGAACATTTGGAACATTTCCTCCCTTTTCCCAAGTCTAGGGCAGAGCAGGTGTTCTGTAGAGAAACTTTGCTCTGTGAGTGTGTCACAGAACACATTCAAACAGCATGTGTCCCCTTCTATCGGACAATCACTCCTTCCCCTAAAAAGATAGGCATGTGCCTGCTTACCTTACCCAGAGTGGGCACAAGCAGTGAATCTCAAAGGTTTGGCTCATTAGATTTAAAATTAGTTCTGATTGTAAAGCCTGAGGGCTTGCTAATAGGCACAAATCTAGCACCATTCACTGGGCTGAATTCACATCTCATTAGCTATTTTGGCCTGATTCAACATTAGTTCTCCAAAGCTCAATTGATCAAAGAAGAGACAGATTATTACTTCTTTCAGACCAATCTAGTCGATTTTATTTCTCCTGAAATATGCTTTCCCATTTAGAACTAGAAGGGATTCAGAATACAGAGCCAGAAGGGACCTTTGACAGTATCCTTAGGGAATCTCAACCTTAATTTGGGGTTAGGGTCTTCTTTGGAAGCCTGGTGAAGGTTATGGACCACTTCTCAGAATAATGTTTTTAAATGCATAAAAATAAAATATGTGGGGGCAGCTGGGTAGCTCAGTGGATTGAGAGCCAGCCCTAGAGACGGGAGGTCCTAGGTTCAAATCTGGCCTCTGACACTTCCCAGCTGTGTGACCCTGGGCAAGTCACTTGACCCCCATTGCCTAGCCCTTACCACTCTTCTGCCTTGGAGCCAATACATAGTATTGACTCCAAGACGGAAGGTAAGGGTTTAAAAAATAAAATAAAATATGTAAGATTATGAAGGAAACCAACTTTATAGAAAATTACTTGTCAAAAGCATTTTTTTTAAGTTCACAGACCCCAGGTTAAGAATCCCTCACTAGTATCACCTCTTCATTTGATAGCAGCAGAAGAAGAGACCTAGAAAAGTAACATGATTTGCTCATATAGCACAGAGGTAGCAAATAGCAGACCCAGAATGCGCCTGAGTCTTCTAACTTGAAAAACAGTGCTCTTGGACCTGTGGCACATTCTGTGCTCACTTACCCCCAAACTAGTAGCGTTTGAGAGTCCTTCTCCTAATTAGTCCTAGAGAGCCTAAACCCTACCTTCTGTCATCTTCCAATTGGACTCCACTGGTTACTCTATCATAGAAATGAACGTGATTATCAACCCACCCCTCTCCTTACTGGAAGTCAAAACCCTCCCCACCCACCCAAGGAAAAAGGGGGAAAATAATCCACACTTATAATAAAGTCTGACTTTAGGAGGACAAGGAATGATCAGGGCAGGAAGTGCCCCATGTGGCAGAGGTTTGCACATAAGAAAAGTGCCAGGCTGAAGAATGTGTGAATCTTTCTCCTTATTGAGGGAGGGGCCCCAGGAGGCTGGAATCTTGAGGAGCCAGGAAGGTTCCTTTCTAAAGAGTAGTTGTTCTCTCTGGAGTCTGGAGAAGCTGGAGATAGAGGGCTAGTTAAGACTTTCTCCTGAGGGTTACCCACATTTTTCCTGCTTGTGACTGGAAATTCTTCCCCCCCCCAATATTTCCCAATTGAAAAGACTACCAAAGAGGAACCTGAGAAAAGGCATTTTGAATCTCTGTCAGACTTTACCTCAACTCCTGGTGCCCTGGGTCTGAACTGTGGCCAAGGGGCCAAATCCAGGGTCAGCCTATCTGACTGTCTCTCAGGGGGTTCAGGCTGCCAAAGCCTCGAGAAGGGAGGGAAAAGGGGGTTAGCTAGAGAAAGGGACCCCGTTTTACCCATTTTCCTCTCGAGGCTCAATTGACATTAAAGTAGTTATCCTTTCCCCAAATTTGAATCAAATGTGAATGAGCAGTTTCAAGGGGGGAGAGACATCTTCTTAAGAAGAAACATTTAGTCTCTAGTAGTGAAGGGGGACAAGAGGGACAAGAGCAAATCTGGGAGAGCAGCCATAGTTAAGGAGGGAAGGCAGAAGGGGGACAATCTTCAAACCCCTACTCCTCTCTCTGAGTCAACTCTAAACATCAGCTGTCTCTCCTAGATCCTGTTTCTTTTATCACCTACAAACCATTTCTCCATTACACCCACAGACAAAAGGCAAGGTTTTGTAGTATGCTCTTATGCCACCTGTCATTGCTGACAATTCCTGTATTGGACCATTCCCTTAGATCACCCTGGACCTCCTCACCCCACAAGTCCTAACTGGCACAAGAGCTATCTGTGCTGTTAGGTCACTTGTCTGGATGCCATCACTTCCTGTGTACTCTTGTTTTATTTTTCTTATAGGGCTGACATGCAGTTACATCATGGGGGCAACAGATCAGAAGAGTGGACCATATTTAGCCTCCCCTCACCAGATGTCCTTCATGGTCAGTTCTGACCTTAATGAATAGAATGGGCTCTTTCAATCCATCTCCTAGACAGGCGCATCCAACAGAAAAATAGCATCCCTGACACATCACTGCCTTTCTTATCTATTCAGGAACATTATGACACCATTTTAAAGAAAAGGTATCAATTTCTTTTGAAATCTAGTTCATTCATTACTCCCTGTACCCACTTTTGGATAGCAAGTTGAGTTTTAAAGATGGCGAAACTGTAGCTGAGTGAGATGGAAATAATGTGAAGTACTAGTTAGAACACTGAATTAGAAATCAAAAGACCTTGGTTCAAATCTTGCTTTTTAAGGTACATGATTGTGATGGAATATGCAGTAAGAAAGAAGCAGATTAATTTTTAAAAACATGGAAAGATGTATGTGAAATTATAAGAGCAAAATGAAACAAATCAAGAAAACATTATTCATAGTGTGTGGAGCGGAGTTGGGAGGGCTCATTCCCCCATGAATCACTCTAATGAACAGACAGGAGACTTGACAAGGGGCTGGCAGAGCTCATATGGTTTTCTTCAGGAAATGGGGGGGGCAAGGGAATGAGGGAGCACTGTCTGGAGAGACCTCTCAGAAGCAGTGGCTATCCATGCTCAAATTCACTCAGAATTTATAGGGATTCAACACACCACCATCTCCTTTTTCCCACCATCTGAGTGTGGCATAATGCTTTTGAATGTTATATTTCTTCATCCTGTTCTATCCTCAAGTTTCCCAAAGTTTCCAAGCCTATGGGAGCATTCCTTAAGTTGGCAATTTCTCGGTTGAGTCGAAATTTAGACCTTTGCAAGGTTTTTCAGGCTGAAACATGTAGGAAACATAGTCAAGACTAAAACTTGTAAGTTTAGAGATTTTTCTCCTGAGAATTAGGTCACCCAAACCCCTTCCCATGGGAAGAAAAAGAAGAAGGGGGGATTCTTAGCCACATTAGAACAAGAGCATATTAAAGATCTACATTTATGTATTACTACATATATGAAACTGCTTGGGGAGGGCATTTCTCTACTCTTCAGAAGGAGAGATTGGTATCTCCTTAGTGAAGGGCACCTAACTTCCACTAATTCTCTCTAGGAAGCTGCCAACCTATGATGACGAATACTAACTAATATATGCTGGGGAATAATGCACAATGTTGTCACATACAATCGTAACAGAAACATTGTTTGAATGTTTGAATAACAACTGCGAATGGCCACTTCCAGATAAAGAACTGACAAATAGAAATGTATGATACAGTGTATATGTGTGTGTGTGTGTGTGTGTGTGTATATTCCCATTAAGTTCCCCAAATGCCAATTTAATATATATGTAACTGTACTTATGTATATGTGTGCATATATTCTGTCTATATATGCATATATATTTCCATTCTATATGTGTTTTAAACATTTGTGCCCTGGGGACTTTATTTCCCAGCATTCTTTACTCTTCCCTGGGTTCTCTTGTCTTGCGATCCTGTGTTGTGCCCTGGCATGGATTTGTTTATAAATTTGCTGAAATCCATGATACGAGACTCTTTACTTTGGCTTCAGTGTGGCAGGCTGCTGGGTCTCTGGCTCTTTGCTCTGCTCACCCCTCTGAAGGAACTCCTTTTCTCTCTCACTTTGTTGTTATTAAATCCTATACATTTAAATTCTTGGAGTATTTATTCATTTTTAGTCTTACATATTTGGTGACTAGAAGGGACTTAAGAACTTATATACATATATATATATATATAAATGTGTGTGTATGTATTTTTTTTTCATTCAATTCCCTAGACTTCAAGTTAAGTAACCCTGAAATAGCTGATTTCTCAAGTCTCTTCCAACTCTAAGTCCTAAAGCCATACATGGAAGAGGAAATCTCTATTCCTGATCCCACTGAGAATACTGCTATGCCTCAAATAGAAGAGAATTAAAAAAACAACTACCTGAAATTTTAGCCTTATTTCAGATAACCCTCTCCCCCATGCATATTTATGACAAATTGGACTAAAACAAGTTTCCCTAAGTCCACCCTCCATCCATTGCTCTACGTTCATGTAGGAAGCCGTTAAGCCTAGAATATCCTTTTTCATCTCTACCTTTCAGTTCCCTTATATTAGTGTTTTCTTCCTCAAGGATTTCTAGAGTACTTTGTTTGATCTTGGCTTTTTCCTTTTCATTCTTTACTAGTTGTTTGTCTCAATATCATATAAACTCCTCCTCCAGAGAAGGGGCTGGTTTGGGGGCCTTTTGAGGAACGAGCATAGTTTTCCTTGCGCTTACTAGATGTTTAAAATGGTACCATTCACTGGCTATCCCCCATGCCACCTCTGCCTCCTGGATGTCCAGGCTTTCTTCAAGACTTAGCACAACCTTGATTTTCTTCAACAGGCTGGTACCCATTCCTACTCCTCCATACCCCTGGGGTAATGTCTTCTCTGCCTGAAATTACCTCCTTTTGACATTTTATAGAATTTGTAAGTACATGGTTGTTTGCCTCCCCCCATTAGAATCTGAATCTCTTCAGGAAAGGGAATATATTTTCACCTATCCCCACTGCTTAGCACACTATACTCTATCCCTAGCATACTAATTACTTATTAAATGCTTTTTGAAAATTAATTAATGTTCCCGAATTTAATTGAATACAGAGATCTAAAGTAGATTCAGGACTTTGGATAAAGGTTGTAGGCTTTAAATGGAGTTCAGGGTGGAGAAAATTCATGGGAAATTTCCAACCTCTGAACTCATTTCCAGTGGCTAAAGTTCTAAACCTTCTCCCAGGGTCATGAAAGACTTTATAAGAAGAATGCATACATTCATGAAGTTCATACTTTATCATGTATCATAATTAATCTATATTTGGGCTGCCTACTTTTGAAAATTTAGGTTCTTAATTACCAATAAGCATCTGTATAGAGTCCTGCAGTCCTAAGAGCCCATTTCTCAACAATGGATTAAGGTTTACAGAGTGCTTTCCTCACAGACATACACATTATATAAGCAAATGTTATTTTTTATCATTCTATAGATGAAGCAACTGAAGTTCAATGAAGAGTTCAAATTGTAGTATTGAGAGGTAGAAGGGGACCTAATCCATCCACACCAAGCTTCTTTTTACAGATGAGAAAACTGCAAATACTTTGCTGATTGCCATAGAGCTAATAAGTGGGAGAACTAGAACATGAATCTATATCTTTGAGACTCAAAGACCAGAGCTCTTTCCAATAATCTCTGCAGTCCATAGTTACACTATTAAGAGCTGAAGTTGGGACTCAAACCTAGGTTTTCCAGTTCCCAAGCCCAATGGCTTTTCTATATATAAATGGAATTGGTGCTAGTATGAGTCTTCAGGTCTTCAAATCCTTTTGACTTCAAGAAGAAAACTTCATTCTAAATATATGAGGAACAGTGGACATTTGTGGTTTGATTCGGTTTTAAGGAGAGAGATTTAATTATGGAGGCTGAACAGAAATTGCTCAAAGAAACCAGGGATGTTTAGAGAAGAGATGGAGAAGAGGAAAAGAGAAAATATGATTTTTGTTTTATTTTGTTTTGTTTTTGATTGAAAAAAAATTAGACTAATCTTTCTGGGCCCCAGCAGGCAAAAATAGGAAAAAAATGAGTTGATACAACAGAGACCAAATTTGTCTCGATGAAAGAAAATATTTCACACTTAGAGTTGTCCTGAGGGAATTGGGCTGCCTCAAAGTTAGTAAATTTCCTATGATTGCAGACTTTCAAGTAATGGCTGAATGACCAATCATCAGGAGTACTATACAAAGGATTCCTGCTGTTCAGGTATTGAATTAAATGATCTCTAATGTCCTTAAGTTGAGGCCAGGGACCACATAAGACAGGAACGCCATCTTCAGAGAAAAATAAAGCCAAGAAAACTACCTGAAGAAGTAGAGTTTGGGATATACTTGTCTACAGGGATATGAGGGGGGGGGGAAGTAAATTATGACATTGTTATTTATCTCTTTTTTTTAATTTTATTTAATTGATTTAGAGAATTTTTCCAGGACTACAAAAATCATGTTCTTTCCTTCCCCTCCCCCCAATACTCTCCCATATCCAATGCACAATTCCACTGGGTTTTACATGTGTCATTGATCAAGATCTATTTCTATATTATTGATATTTGCACTAGGGTGATCATTAGGGCCTATAACCCCTTTGAAAAGAACTGATGACCTCACAGTGATATAACTTGCAATGAAAGCTGGATTTACATGAGGCAGAGATTGTGCAAAGTTGTCAGCCTCACTCTTTTCCAGAAACATCGAAATTCAATGGCATGGCAAAAGTCAAAATTTCTGGCAATGGGTCAGGAGACAGTGGATGACCTTTGTATCTTTGATGTCTGACCAAACATTAAGCAATCCACAGCACCCACTTCAAGTGTCTTCATGGCTACTGGAACAAATTGTTTTCATATACCCATTCTGCCAGCACAAGTGTTCTCATACCTGGGGTAGACACCCCATCCCAATTTACCAATGGATTGGAGGCTTGTTGGTTACCCTTAATCTGGTCTAGCTAGGCTTTTCTGGGTTGTGGTCATTGAGCATGTGATAGCTTCTTGTAGCCAGAGATGAGAGTGGGGTGAGAGGAGGACACCAAAGCTGAATGAGCTGCTCTGAAAAGATTTTGGCAAGACCTCCCACCAGAAATTCTGATCCTCCCAGAGCACCCTATACAATCCAGTATGGCAGGTAAATCAACAACTAATTTGAACTTGAGAACCTAGGTTCATTTTGCTGGCATGCCAAGTATTAGCAGTGTAACTTTATGGTGGGTGGGATGCTAGTACAATTGCTAAAATCTCTTCCATTTACTCAATCCTAAGCCATTTCCCAATATTTTAGGACCCAGTTTCCCCATCTGGAAAATGAATTGTTGAGCTAAATGATCTCTAAGGACAATGGAAATTATCATGCATTTTAGTCAGAAGGCCTACAATCAAATTCTAGTTCTGATATACATCTACATAGCTTTGGCAAGCCATAATCTCTGAATCCATTTCCTCAGTTCTAAAAGGGAGGTTGAACTAAATGACATGCAAGTTCCCATTTAGCTCTTTATTTGTGATCTAAATTTGCAATAGCAAATAAGATTTTAAAGAAATTTATCTCCCAGGTTTTATGAATAGGAACTAGACATATACTTTCAGTTGCTTTAGAGAACTTCCAGTGAGGAAATTTCCTCTCTTTGCAAGTCAGCATCTTCTCTGTCCTTTTCCATCTTAAAAGTTGACAAAATTCTAAAAATTTAAGTGACTTGCCAGGGTTATACAGTCAGTTTATGTCAGAGATAGGACTTGAACTTAGACTGCTTATTCCAGGGTCATTTTTCTATCCACTATGCAATATCTCTCAGGATTTGAGATATGCTTTGCATATCTCAGAATTTAAAATATCTAATTTTCATGACTGCTGCAAAGCACTTTGACAAGACTGACATTAGGGGTCCTCCTCTGGGCATATAGAAGAACGCCACAATGGAATTAATCCACAACTTGGCCTATTCAGAATACTCTGCTTGCTCATTCTCAACTGCATCTATCCATGCTCTTCAATAGGAACAACACAAGTCTTGATTCATCCTTTCTGTCTATGTTCCAGTAGCCAGACTCAGGATAAAGTGAAATTATAGCCTGAACTTTGGCAGAAATGATTCTCCCAAAATTTGCACCAAGTACATTCAGTTTGTAGGAAAAAAGAATGAAAGAAAAGCATCTCCAAATGTACTCACAACCATCCTGGCCTAGAAATATTCCACTCCAGGTTATTAGATTAATAACCAGGATTTGCCTTAAAAGAAATTAATATCAACCTTCCTATGTTCTGTCTGTAGTTCATGTAAGGGCTCAACTTTTGCATTAATCACATAAAGTCTAATCTTGGATTCTTTGTGTAGTATTCCAGAGTTCAAATATAAAGTATTTCCAACTCAATGGGGTGCCAGGAAATTGGACAAATTCCCAAGAATTACAAATGGAAAATCCTCAGGAAGCATGAAATAAACCCATGTTGTTTTTGTCAGTTAGTTCTTAACACAGACAACAGAACTTTAGAAACTTAACACAGAAAACGAACTTTAACAAAGATGAGACGAAATAATTCATGTGGATAGTACATTCCTTCCATTCCACAAAGGATAACCCCTTCTATTAGATAAAAAGAGATAAAATAAAACTTTATTTGAAGCTACAATGTGGCACAAAAAAACACTCTTATTTCTAAATACTGGTTGTTCCCATTTAGTAGCTTTCATTTGGGTAAAAATATTTTCTTCCTTGGACTAGTTCCATGACCTGTCCACATAATGTCTATGTAAGGAAAGGAATAATTACATTCTTTCACAAATATCTATTTATTAAATTTCAGAGTTTACAGCACTCTTTAATTGCCTTCCTATAACCACATGCAAATCAGATCTAACATGTCAGTTGGGAAGAGTCAAGATTACTTTATTTTCTTCATAGTAGATTGAAATAACGAAGCAATCAAGTTTATACAATGAAATAGCCACTTCAAATACTGAATGATTTCCATATATTTTGCCTCTTACTCCCTTTCACAATCTTGGAAAAATCCTTTTCACTAGCTATCAGAAAGATTTTGTTCTTGAATCAGGGAGACAGCAAGGTATAGAGTAAAATATGAGTATAGGTTGGGAGGGCTCCTAGACTCAGCTCAACTTTGGAACTTACTTCTTGTATGACCTTCAGCAAATTATTTATCTGGGGCTGTTTCTTCATCTTTGAAAAAAAAGATGCTCTCTACAGTCACTTCCAAAACTATATTTAGGTTCAGTAGTCTATATAGGGCAGTACATGATTATCTGGAATATGTCTGTACATATGTGTATATATGCATGTCTGTATTTCATATAAGGATTCAACTTTTGCATTAGTCAAATAGATTAATAGAAAGGTTGTAGATCCTTTCCTCTATCATTAACTCCTTGACAAAGTATCTCCTTATCTGAGCAAAAACAACCAATATCTGAGCACAAGCACATGCAATTCTAACAGTAAGACCATCATAATGTGCTCACAGTTTTGGATCCAAAGGGTTAGGAGTTCCACATCATTCTTTGTCATTTCTAACTTCTAGAGGGTCTAATATCCAGTTTGCCTCTAAGAGCATCCATCTGGGGGAGAATCTAATCTAGCACTGAAGGTCACCTTCAGAGGAGCACGGAATAAAATGAAATGTACAAGATGCACCACACTAAGGATGCACTGGATGGTTTCCATTATGGGGAATTCTAATTGTTCTTTATTAATGTAGAATTTTTTTTCAGGACTCCAATGTAAGTCATTTTAGGGAGCATCCATGACAATGGAAGAATTAATTTAATGTTTCAAGTCTGCTCTGAGAAGAAGCGAGAAATGCTGGAAAAAAGAGATTCTTTGACTTCTAAATATGAACTTTTCTCTGGCTCGTCATGCCTGTTGGCTTCAGAAGGATGCCAGAGTCTCCATAAAGGAACCAGATGGGGCATTCCAATGAATGTTTTTATTGAACGATGTATGACTGTTTTAATATTTATGATCATGAGAACTCTTAAGTGGATTAGTTTCCTGGAACAATTGTAAGAGCATTTTCAGGTACAAATTGATTTTGGAAGGAAGAAATAAACTACTACAGACTACTCAATAGTCCTACCTATAGGATAAAACGATAAATCAGCCTCACTCTCCAACATAAATTCACCTTTTCCTTTATAAAATTTCCTGCATCACTTTATAAAGAACTGGGAATTCCAGTTTAGCTACAATGGGGTTGGAAAAATGTGTTTCCTGAAAGGAGGTGGTGACCTTCTAGGGATACCAGCCTTCCTTGTTGAGGACCCAAGGCAAAATTCGGGGGTATGGAGTTTAGGGGAAGAGTTATATTAGGAAAAGTCATTATTCATAATTTAAGTATATTCTATACAAATTTCTCTTTATGCTTGCCAAAACCATCTGTAAAATTCTGCCTTGATTTTGCTTGGGATGGTGACATTTTATCTCAATTCAATTATGAAGGAAAGCATTTTGACAAAATTCTTCCTACATGATTGTCTTCTTAGCATAATCACATACAAACTTACCTAAATACAGTAAACCAGAAGGCAACATTTAATGTGAGCACCACTTGTAGAAGACAGCCTCTTCAGCAAGCATTTATTCTTATAAGAAATGCTTACATATATGTCATTGACAGAGAACAAAAGTTTATAGCGCTATAAAGAACCTGAGATGCTATAAGAAAGCTAGGCAAAAAGTTCTTAGAAAATAGGTATAAATGTGACATGGATTTCCTCTTCTTTGCATTAACTCCTATGTGATTTTTAAAAAATCCAAAATCCACAGGGCAATGGGAATAAATGCTGTTTAGTCCATACTTCAAGTTGCAATTTGCCTCATTGGCATGAGATTTGGTGAAACCTGGTTTAAAAAGAAAAGAAAAAAAATTAGTTCAGAATCCTGGTAATCATAGAACACTGATATCTCTCACAGCCAAATGGTGTGAAAAATAGGTCATACCATTGAGTATGCGTTGTACTGGATGAGACATTTAGAATTTCCTTATTCTTTCCTATCACAAGACAGAGAGGCTTTTGACAGTTCACATTCTCTTGAATTACTCCTCAGTAGTGTTATGGTCTCTCTAGGGCTTGTGGATCTTTTTTTTTTTAAACCCTTACCTTCCATCTTGGAATCAATACTGTGTATTGGTTCTAAGGCAGAAGAGTGGTAAGGGCTAGGCAATGGGGGTCAAGTGACTTGCCCAGGGTCACACAGCTGGGAAGTGTCTGAGACCAGATTTGAACCTAGGACCTCCTGTCTCTAGTCCTGGCTCTCAATTCACTGAGCTACCCAGATGTCCCCAAGGCTTGTGGATCTTAAAACCCACTTAAAGGACAACTGATATCTAAGAGGATACAATCCATCCACAGTACATTGCCCTCTACTAAAGAGTTGGACTGGAAGTACCATAAGTATCTATCCTTCATATAGTGGCCCAGAGTGAAAGGTATGTGTCTAAAACCACCTCCCAAAGTCCAACTGTACAGCTTCTATATTATCTAAATACAGGTTTTCTAAATGAAAAAGAAAATTAATTACAACATTTTATCAGAAACTTTAGAATGAGGGTTGGAAATAATGCAGAAAGCACAGAAATGCATTATAGGGTGCTGGCTGTTAAGAAAATGGAGGGGCCAGGCAACTGGCACTGAAATTGATAAAGTATTAGCTAAAAGAATTTCCAAAGCAGAAAAGAGATATCTGGGAATCTTAGAAAAGAGGGAGGAAAGAACTGGAGTTGGATTGAAGGTAGAGATCCATATTGTAGCAGAGAAGAAAGTGAATGAAAAGCTTGTTGGAAATGGGCCTTTTGGCCTTTTGACAGGGCAAGGCAAGTTCCAAGGGTTAGAAGTAGTTGGTAATGAAGGGACGGAGAACAACATCCTCCTATTGGGAGGAAGTGTGTATTATTAATAGTGCACGGACACCTTCCTGGCACATAGAAGGTACTTAGTAAATATTTATTGATTGACTGATTAAGTATTTTTCTATTGTAAATCTGTTATGGAAAAAAATCATTTCCCTAAGAATTCCCCTTGTAGAATGAATTCTCTAACATAAACTGGCATTTACCTTAATCTATTAAGTATTAATATACTAATAATACGTAGCATATTGAGTAGTTGACTGTTTAATAATTTAATTAAGTTCATATTTAATTATCAAATTACTTCTTATAGAATTTAACTATTTGTAATGCAATTTATTTAATCTTATCATTGAATTGACATTCAGTAAGCACCTACTATGTGCAAAATACTGAAGATAAACCTTTTCCTCACCTCCCCACCAACTGAAAAATGCTATCCTCCTTAAGAAGTATCCCTTCCACAAGAAGAATGCAATAGATAAATAAGAGGTCTTTTGAGAAGGGCGAACACATCAACAACTGGGAGGATCAGGGAAGCTTTCACTGAAGAGGTCCATCGCAGGTATGGGGACAGCTCATCTAAATGTAGTTGATGTCCAGTTTGGGGAATGGTTAGCAGTTTAGGTTCCTTGGAAAGCGGAGTGTTTAAAGAGCAATGAACAAAAAAAAAAAAAAGAAAGGAAGGAAGGAAGGAAGGAAGAAAGAAAAGAAGGTTACAAATTGACTGCTTAAAAGTCAAGCTGAGAAATTTGAATCTTATCCTAGAGGCAATAGGAGTCCCAGAAATGTTTGAACAGGGTAATAATGCACCTTGGGGAAATTATTTTGGCTGCCATAGGAAGCAGATGAATTGGAGAGGAGAGAGAAGGGAAGCAGTTTATTATAATAGTACTGGTAAGAGTTGATGTGTGGGCATCTGAGTAGAAGGAAAACTGGACACAAGAATTGTATGGAGGTAACATTGATGAGACTTAGAACATGATTGCATGTGGGGAGTGAGGAGGAGGAAGGAGTCAAGAAAGACACAGGTTTCAAATGTAGGTGACTGGGAGAATACTTGGGTCATTGGCAGAATAATGGAAGAGTGAATGTAGGGGAGATATGAAATGGTCCATTGTGGTAGAGCTAAATGTCTTTAGAATTCTTAGAAGAACTGACAGACAGGAGAACACAGCCAGTGAGAAAGTAAGAGAAGACAGTTCATGGGCAGCCATTGGAGGCAACAGCCATGAGAGTCATCAGGCTCCAAAATGGCACCCATCATCTAGTGTCCACGGGCCTTAGAAGAGCACTAGTCTTAGAGGCTGTCTTAGATAGATGATAGATGAACTGAACATCTCATCACAAACAGGTTTAACAATGGGCCCCTGAGTTTGCTTCAGATAAACTAACCAGGATGAAAAGGAATAGGGTCAAGGCAAAAATGACATTTCTGCTGGAAGAATATGGTCTTTCCAATAGAAAAGTGCTTTCCTCATTTTAGAAAGCCAAGGTTAGAGTGGTGTTAAGGGGAAGACATTGTGTGCTTTCAAGGGCGAGAGTTCCAATACCTGCTGGAGATATAAAGGAGGCTGCTATAGAAAGATCGATAGATCGATGGATGGATGGATGGATGGATAGATAGATAGATAGATAGATAGATAGATAGATAGATAGATAGATAGATAGATAGATAGATAGATAGATAGATAGATAGATGGATGGATGGATGGATGGATGGATGGATGGATGGATGGATGGATGGATGGATGGATGGATGGATGGATGGATGGATGGATGGATGGATGGATGGATAGATAGATAGATAGATAGATAGATAGATAGATAGATAGATAGATAGATAGAGTGTATATAGTGGGTGTGGCTCCTCCCTCTTTCCCTTTTAAATGAGCCATACCCACTATATACAGAAAACTGTAAAGATGCAGGAACATGAAAGGGAAAAGGGAATTGTGGGAAACATAGTCCAAGGGTTCAAGAGTCTAAGTAATACAACTTGTATGAGAACTTGTATGAGAAGAGTGAAGTGAAAAGAACTAAGAGAATAATCTCCATAGTGTCAATAGCACTCTAATGACAAATATCTTAAAAGGGTCTTTTAATGCCTTTGACAGCCCAAACTAATCCCAGGTAGATGGTCCAAAGCAAGGCCTACCATCAGACCCTGGCTACTCCCCGGACAGGAATGGGTCTGCAGTAGGAGCAGAGCAGGGTGAAGGAAGGTCAGATGCATTTATGTTGTCACCTCTTCTAGCTCTACAGTTTGGTGCACTTTCTATTTTAAATTCCTGTGATGTTTCTGAGTGGTTTTAGAACTTGGGGAAGAGAAAGGGAGGAGGGGGATTGATTGGAGCTGTGATTTCATAGAGACTTGCCCAAGGTCTCATAGCTAATTACTTGTGATCATTCAGCTGTTTCAGTTGTGTCTGACTCTTCAGGACCCCATTTTGGGTTTTCTTGGCAAGGACACTATGGTAATTTGTCATTTCCTTCTCCAGCTCATTTTATAAATGGAGTTAAATAAATAACTTTCCCAGAATCACACAGCTAGTAAGTTTCTGAGGCTGGATTTGAAGTCAGGGCTTCCCGGTTGTGGGGTGGGAGGCTCTTGTTCTATTCTATTCTCTGCCTCCCTAGCTAATTAGGAGCAGGTCTAGACTAGGACCTGGATCTCTGGACTCTCAGGTCAGCCTTTGAAACACAAGTTTGAGTGAAATAAGTGACAGAGACAAAAAGCTAACATATTAGAAATAAAGGAGAGCCCTGGACTTGGGAGTCAGGAGTCCCAGGTTCCAATGTGTACCAGCTCAGCTACTTTCTATCTTTGGCAGGGAAAGCTAAAGATTATAGATCTAGAGTTTGGAAAGGATCTTCTTGGGTATCTGGTTCAACTCTCTCATTTTACTGATAGGGAAACTGAGGCCCAAGAAAGTTAAATATCTTGACACATGTCACATATTAGTAAAAACAATAAATATGAGAAGCAGGATTTTTACCCAAGTCTTCTGACTACACAGCCAGAGTGCTTTCTACTGTGCCTCCCTGCTCCCAAAGTCATTAATCTCTTTAAGCCAAAAGTTTTCTCTTATATAAAATGGTAAAGACAATATTTATTGTAATTTCCTCATGGGGTTGTTGAGTGGAAAGCCTTTTATGTATTTTAAGGCACCATATAAATATGAATTATCATCTCTCATTATCATGGAATACCAATGTCTGCCTGAAAATAAATTAAATACTATTAGCATGGCTAATGGCAAGCCGGCTGTGGAAGAATGGACATCCCTCCTTTCCTTGTCCCCCCAAAAAATCTGTACATAACTTTAAAATTTAGAGACATGTTAGGCAGTAATACCAATAATGATACAATGACAACAATAAAAAAGTAATAAACCAGATATCCTCAATGCTTAAATCACTCTCTGGTAGGAAGCCAGATACTTAAGAAAGAACATTCAGTAATTCTTTTAGGCCAAGGGAATATCATTTAGTTGGTATCTATAGTCTTCTAAATGATACCAGATGGAACCCAAAACCTTTTAGGGTACCAGTGGGTACAAAATATTATAGTGAGTGTTTTGTAAAAGAAATGTATCCTAACTTCATCATAGCACTATACTCTATAAAAGAGAAAAATTAAAGAAGAAATTAAGATTCAGATGAAATATGGGCAAGAATATTATTCAAATAAGTCTCTGATGTATAAGATGGATAACTTTCAGAAAGGAGAGAAGTTTTTAAAAAAACACATTAGGGGCAAAAAAGATGATCATGGCCTAGAATGAGATATCTGAATAACAGTAAACAGTGGTAGAATGACTGAATTCTCATTTTGTTTCTCTTTTCTATTCCTTTAGGTTGTGTAAGCTAGAACAAAAATGGTTAATTAAGATCCAAGATAAATGAGGAAAGGTTGAAAAGACTGGATAAATTCAGTGAACTCAAGTCAATAGATTTGATGGTCTGCATGTATGCCAAAGGTACTGAATGAACTTGATGACATGATAACTGAACCAATGTTGATCTCTGGGAAATCATAGAGAATAAGAAAAAAAAATGGAACTGGAGAAAGGAAAGCGATGTTCCCATTTTCAGAAAGGGACAGATTCTTCAAATTCTAGATTTGGGTCCTAGACTTAAGATTTCTGTAAAAATTCTAGAATCCACCATGAAAGGTTTAGTTTATGAGCACTTTTAAAAAGGGATGTGGTGATCATTATCAACCAGCGTAGGTTTATTAAGTGTAAGCAATTTCAGCATAACCTTACATCCTTTGACAAGATTAATAGACTGGAAAATCGAAGGAATCTCATGGATACAGGCTACTTGGTGTTCAGAAAGGCATCTGATTCAAGTGGGATTTATACCAGGAATGCAAGGATGGTTTAATATTAGGAAAACCATCCACATAATTGACCATATCAACAACCAAAGCAACAAAAACCACATGATTATTGTAATAGAAGAGTAAACTGAGAGGAAATTATCACTGATTGAGATAGAGAATGGTAAACGAGGGGAAACTGCTGTTCTCTGGCTGTGACTTGAGAGGGCTGCCTATAGGAACCTGAGGTTGCTTAGTGGTAATGGAGGTAGAACAGAGAAATGCTGAGGGATGCCACCACACAGGAATGCTGGTACACTGAGGACTGCTCTGGAGTTTACTTTGGGGTTTGCCTATTGATCCCTACTGATTGCTGATGGATCAATCTATTTCCTAACCTCCTTACTCCCTCACTCCCTCCCTAAACCAACCTCTCCCTTTTGCCTCCCTCACTTCCCAAATCTTCTTGAAGCCTTTGCTTCTTCCCTCCCTCCTGAGTGAACTATAGAGGTACTCCAGTTGCTTTCTCAGTCAAGGGGTTTATTGGGATAACAGTATGGGAAACTGAGGTAAGAGGGATGAGGTAAGAGGGATGATTTCCTTAAAATACGGGGATAATTTTAGGAAGGTTTGTGGGAGTATTCCAGTCACAAACTGTGACTCTGAGACAGTTAGGGAGATGGAGGACAATAGCAGTTCAAAATCTTCTTTCTTCTTCTTCACAAATCAGCCAGATCTCTCAGCTTAACCCCAGAAAGAAACAAAGTTCAAAGTCTCTAAGTTTTCTCCTGGCCAGCTCAACTCTCTTATAGACCACCAACTCAAAAGCTTCTCCCCTGATCAGCTTCCAATGCTCAGAGCCAGAGAGCCAGAGACCAAGTCCCAAAAGCCAAGTTTTTCTTCTCAGTGTCAACTTCAACTGCTCAGAGCCAGAGAAACCCCCAAAATCAAATCAGCCTCACAAAAGTCTTTCAGTCAGCTTCAAATCTCCAGGGAAAGAGAGTGTGATTTCCAGTCAGAGACAAAGACCAAAAGCTCCCCCCCCTCCCCCAGGGTCCTTTCAGCCAGCTTCAAACCTCCAGGGAAAAAGAGTGACTTCCAGTCAGAGACAAAATCCAAAAACCAAGTTTCTCCTCTCAGTGTGGCCAGCAGAAGCCCCCAACTGCCACTCCTGGGAACATTCCATTGGAATCCTGGCTCTTACATCGTGGTCCACAAGTCCTACAAAACCTCTCCCTTCTATTTCATTATCTCAATAGAAGCAGAAAAAGGCTCTTGCAAAATACAACACTCATTCGTATTGAAACACTAGAAAGTGCAGGAATAGAAGGGCCTTTCCTAGAAAGGCATCTGATAAAGTTCCTGACTCCTATCCCTGTGGACAAGATGGGTAGATGTCAGTTGGATGAAGGTGGAGTTAGATAGAATTGAAACTGATTAAACTACTAGATGAACGAAAAAGAATACAAAAATGTAGGATGGGGGCAACATGGCTAAGCAACAGTTCATTTGAAAAGCACCTGGAGGTTTTTCGAGCTCCATATGGATCAGTCTGTTGATTTAAATCCAGTAAGTGTAGGAGAGCAGCCAAATAAGATGCCCAAACCCTTAATTTTACAAATGAAGAAAATGAAGCCTCCAGAAGTTAGGCTACTTGTCCACAGTCACACTTCTAAGGAGCAGAGTTCTCACTGAAACTCGGGATTTCCAGTTCTAACTCTGACTTCACGCTGTCCAGGTGTGCCTGGTCAAGCAACATCTGTGATTGGGTGCAATTCAAAGCAGGATGACTTTGACCAACTGGCATGGATTTAGAAGAGAGTCAACAATGATGCAGAAAATGTCACCTTACAGTCAGAGGGCTTGAGGTGGGCATGGTGCCCGGAGAGAAGACAAGGAGAACCTGGGGAAGAATAGTTTAAATTTTGTAGTGGGGCCACGGCTTTGTGATTCTTTGTTTTGGCTAACCCATGTCTAGTTGGCATTCTCCTCAGTGGAATAGAAACTCCTTGAGGACAGGCATTGTTGAGCTTTTTGTCTACAATCCCAGAACCTGGCACAGGGCATCAGCTATGCTTTCATGGAGATACATGGCACAACTCGCAAACTCTGTGATTCTGTGAGTGGGAGCTAAGGATGAGGAGGTAATGGTGTAGATGATTAATTCTGAGTCTGATGGGGAAGGGGACAAAGAGACGGGGGAAGAGAACAAGCTCTCTACCTCTGAAAGGCTTCAAGCAAGAGTCTGACTAAACTATTTGACAGAGCAACATTCTGGTATCAGGAACATGTTGAGATGGATGACTTCTAAGGTCTCTTTAAGCTCTGAAATTAATTCTATCCTCTTATAAACAAATCTCAGTTTTAGCTTTTATTTTATCTCCCTCTCACCCAATTTCTGTTTCAAGTTTCTAATAAAGTTTCAAAAGCCTCAGTGACCAGAGATACATGAGTAACTTGTTCTCTTCCAGAATTATAAACCTTATTTTTCTATGAAAGGGCAAATCCTGCTAAAATAGAATTCTTGAAATGTTGAGATGATGCCACCCTCAGGGGAGTGGCTTCTCATAAGATACAGCAAAATAAATACTGTGGATTATATTGTATTATTATCAAAAGAGAAAACACACACAGAGCTTTGAAAATCTTCAAGCAGCATATAAATACTGCCCATCATCATCATCATCATCATTACAGTGGGGCACACAACTATGACTCATAATCAGCATGGTGTCATGCAGATAAAGTGATGCACTTGGAGACAAGGTCAAATCTTGCCAAGGATGCTTTTTAACTAGCGACTCTGTGCAAGGACAGGTAGAGACACACAGACAGAACACCTAGAGTCACAAGGACCTGAGTTCAAATCTGTCCTCAGATTCTTAGTACCTGTGTAATCCTGGGTAAGTCACTTAACTTTATGTACCTTGGTGCCTCATCTGTCAAAGGAGCTGGAGAAGGAAATGGCAAATGACTCTAGTGTCTTTGCCAAGAAAACCTCAAATGGGGTTGTGAAGAATTAGACTGAAACAACTCAAAAACATCTCCATGGGCTAGTCATTTACTCTCTCTGGGCCTCATCTGTAAATGAAGGAACTGAACTCTGATTTCTAAGGTTTCTTTTACTTCTAAATCAATGATCTTCCTACATGAGTCTAATGGTGAAAACTCTGAGTGGTGATAATAGCTAACTTTAAGCATCTGAAAATTTAATTATTTAAAGGGCTAGGTTCTTACTAGGTTCCTATCATTAAAGAGAACAGAGGTTGTGAAAGTAATTTAGCCAAAGTATACTAAATGAGCTGAGTTTTAAAGACCTTTGTCACTAAAAAAAAAGAAAGGCTAATATTATGCATATCTTAATTATTTAAATTTCCCCTGTAAATTATCAACCATGAAATTATGTAGCATACAAAACACTTATGAAGTGTGGCAATGTTTTTCTTTGATAAAATTAAGTTTCAATTCTTTTATTTTATAGGTGATATGATATAGTGGATAGAAAGCTGAACTCGGAACTGGAAAGGCCTGGGTTCAAATATCCCCTCTGACATACTACCTGTGTGATCAGAAGCAAAATTTACTTAACCTCAGAGATCTCTAACCAACTTTCTAAAACTATAAGCTGCTAGCTTGCATTGGAGGAGGTTGCTTTCTCATGCAGACATGCTCTGGACCAATGAAATGACAGATCTTGTCTCCATCCCTTCTTTCATTTTTTGGGAATGGTTTGCAGAAGGAGCTGAGTAGCTGGGACTCATGACCTGTCATTCAAGCAAGAACATTCTGTTTGGAATCTGACCAGGAGAAACTGTTGGAAGAAGGGGATCAGACCAACTGAAGTCTGAGGTCTTGGGCTTTGAAGACAAAAAGTTAGGGCTCTCTTGGCTTGGGGACAGAAGAAAGAAGGACAAAAGTCCAGCTCTCTCTGATTGACTCTGTTGTGATATAGTGACAACTTCCAGACCTATCAGCCCATTTTCTCAAATTGAACTATATTCCACCATCCTCCAACCTAAGACTTATTCTAGTATTAGGGAAACCCCAAACCCTCTTCCCTTCCATTCCTTATGCTTCCTTTCTTCCTAATAAACCCCTTATTTAATTTAGAGAAGAGAAAGAGTATTTTATTTGAGAGATCATAAGGAAGAGGACAGAAGAACAGAAGAAGGGAGGAGGAAGATTCACAGCCCTGATCTTTAGTTATCATTGCCCATTCAAATAATCCCTTTTTACAGCAACTAGAGTTAAGTGACTTTCCAAGGGTCACACAGCTAGAAAGTATCTGAAGCCAGATTTGAATTTAGAGCCTCTGTCTCTAGGGCTGGCTCTCCATCTACTGGGCCACCTCGCTGCCCCCAAGTCCAAAACTTCTCCACCCCTCCAATCCCTGTTCCTTTATTCCAAGGTTATCCTACACTCCCAGGCTCCCCAGATGGACACTCATGGGTTCCTTCATTTTAGTCAAGGCCAAGTGTCCATGGCCAAAGGAGTAAAAGAAAAGCTAGACCAGATTATACCTTAGGGTTATCCTTGGTTTAGAATTCTATGGCTAACTCACCAATCATGCACTATTATACTTGACAACACTAGATAGAAACCTATGTCAATGTATTTGTTGGGATTTACCCATTACTTCACAGTTTTTGTAGCACATTCAGCTTGATAATCTAAGCTCTTTGAGAATACATTACATTAGTAAATTAATGTAGAATACATCACTAATTTATAAATTCATTTCTTTTTTTTAGTTCACTTGAAAACTATCTTTGAATTGACATCTCAGACTGCCAAGTGTTACACACTTTTCAATTGTACTATTAAAGGATTTACTATTCAAATTGTGCATTTGGCATTGAATCACATCCTCCACCGCCCAGAACATATACATTATGTAAATGGAATTTTACAGAGAATAAGGTTTGTTGTATGTTTTAAGAATGCTTTTATTCCAAGTTGCCATTTGGAAGACATTTATTTCTCAAGTCAGACTTGTAATAAGCAGGCAAAAAGTGAAAGTCTACATTTGCATAGATCTCCAGTTATCAATGAGAATTCTCTACCATGTACAAGGAAAGACACATGGCTCTTTGTATTTAAACAAGGCAGTCTCAGAAACAATCCACTTTCTTTTTTAAGCAATGGAACATCTGTGGGAATAACTTAATGAAATAAAACTCTTCTGTTGAAAACAGATGATTTCAAATAGATGGTTTATAACATTTCTTCTCAAAGGAACATGGACAGCTTAATTTTTTTAAATGAAACATCTGACTCTTTTCTTTGTCATGTCAGACCTATTTTGAGCTTCTAATGTTGTTTGTACCCTTGATTTGGAAACTGGCTGGCTTTTACGGAAAAGGAAGAAGATGAATCTTTATGTAGACTGACTTCGCCTGTCTATTTTTATAATGAAAAATATCTGCTAAAAGTACAATTTCTCATTCAGTTCCTTCGTAGTTTCATCAAAGTTATAAGCTCATAAACGCCAAAGCAGATTACCCTGCCAAGGTGATCTACTAGCTAAGCAGAAGGGATTTAAGTGTGGGAGCTAAGCCAATGTCCAATGTATTGTCTCCAGCCCACTGAAATCCTTAAGACTGTACTGTCTTTCTGATAAAATGCCAGCTCATAATAGATATGACTGAATATAAATCCATTCCCTTTGGCAAGAAATGTCTGTATCTGGTTTCTCTGAGATACCACTGTGGACAAGTAGACAAGCAATATATACTTGTCCCTCACGGTTTAGATGTAGCCCTGCCAGGAAGAGAGGACCAAGGTCTTTTAAGGGCAAAGACTGCATTTTCTTCTTCCTTTGTATCCTCCACAGTATCCAGAATGGCACTGGGAACACTGCAGGCCCTCAAAATAACAAAGCTTTGTCTTGGGTCTTTCTTCTCTTGCTACTCTTTCTCAGAGTGATATCATCTACTTCCATGGGTACTGTCTTCACCTCTCTGCCAATGACTCCCAAATCTATTCATGACTAATTGCTTTCCTAAACTCTAGGCTGAAATCTCTAAATTCTTGCAGGATGTAGATGTTTCAATGACATTCAAACTCACCTGATATTAAACACATACATACACACATAAATAAGGATTTGTATACATGCATATACATATATAGAAGGGGGAGAAGGGGGAAAGAGACAAGGAGGGAGAGAAAAGAGAGGAAGAGGGAGAGAAAAAGAGGGTGGAAGGGAGAGATTTAAGAGTGAGAAGGAGGAGGAAATTAGGAGGAGGAGGAGAAAGAGGAGGAGGAGAAGGAGGAGGAGGAGGAAGAAAAGAAGGAAGAGGAGGAGAAAGAAAGAGGAGGAGGAGAAAGGGAGAGAGAAAGAGAGAAGAGAAGAGAAGAGAAGAGAAGAGAAGAGAAGAGAAGAGAAGAGAAGAGAAGAGAAGAGAAGAGAAGAGAAGAGAAGAGAAGAGAAGAGAAGAGAAGAGAAGAGAAGAGAAGAGAAGAGAAGAGAAGAAATTTTTTTTGGTGGTTAAGTGTAATATTTGGGCTATTATGCTGTGCTCTCACTATCCAACACACCTACATCCTTGACCTATTCTATAATCTTTCCCTACTGGATTCCTAGCTTTTAATCCAGATCATGCCATCTCATGCCTTCATTTCATTTTCATACACCCCCTTCTAACTCCCAAAATGACTCTCTTCATTCTCAACCTTTCAGAATCACACGGGTAGAAAATAGCAGAGCTAGAATTTGAACCCATATCTTCTAATCCAAGCTCAGTGTTTTTTCCATGCCTGTTTAAATATGAAACTTGGCATATGCTATGCCACTTCCTGTATGTAAATCACTGTTGATAACATGCTACAGTCTAGTTATTCCATTGCTTATAATTTTGGTCACAATATTTTATTTGGGGTTAGAGGGCACAGGTTCAAACCTTAGTTACTACTACCTGTGGAACTTTAGGTAAGTCATGTAACCCCTCTGGGCTCAATTTATTCATCTACACAATGAGAGATTTGGATTCCATGTGTGTTTTTTTTTCTGGTTGTAGATGTAGTTGTTCTACTGCATTCAAAAGGTAAATGTTAGTTTCCAATGGAAACCTATCCCTCCTGCAAAATTCTCTTTCTATTGAGAGTTGGAAACCTTAAAGTCTCTCCTGACTTTTCGTCTACTGTCAACCAACTGAACCACCATCCCTCCCCACTTCTGTCCCCCTTTCTCCATTTATACTGCCGGTCTCTGACCTAGTTCAAGCTCTATCAATCCTTATGTTCTCCCTGTTTCCAGGGTATCCCCCTTTCACTGATACTTCACACAGGTGCCAAAAAAATCTTCCTAAGTGATTCTAACACTCCACTGCCTACAAGATAAGATATAAAATATTCTCCCTTACTTTTAAAAACCTTTATAATATGATTCCAACCTCACTTTCTAGTCTTTATTTCACCTTATTCACCTTTATACATCCTATATTCTTGCCAAACTAGAATACTGGCTTTTAACCCAAATCATGCCTTGGTTCATTTTCCTACATCACCTCCAAATTCCCTAAATTGGCTCAATTTTCATTCTCAACCTTTCAGAATCACACAGAAAATGGCAGAGCTGGAAATTGAATCCAGGTCTTCTGACTCCAAACTTAGTTCTCTTTCAACTGACCCATTCTGCCTTCCTTAAGATACCTGGTCCAATGTATACCTGAATAAGAACTGAACCTCCAATATTTGTTATATTTGTTGTTGTTGTTATGGCCATATTTGTCTCTTTTTATTTCATTTCCTGTCAAGCAGTTCTTTTTTAGAAGCTGGCATTTCTACATATCTATAGAAAAATGATAATTGGCATTAATAATGATGACTAAGATTCAAGAAGGAATTATGATATTTATAGCCTAATAAAAAGGGCAATACACTAATGCTATTATAATTTAATTGGTAAGCATATTTTGTTGCCTTAAAAACCTTGGAAAACTATTATTCATTTATCAGAATACCTATTTAACCAAACTACATTCTCAGATATGCCATAGGAAAGAGCTGACTGCAGCCAACCTCAACTGGAGTTAAGAAGTACAAATTCCATCAGTCCAACAATCTATCTTTTTTCATTACATATTTGTCTGCACAAATAAAGCAGAAGTACCCTGGGACCAGGGTCTGTCTTTTTTCCTGATCTCCTTTGCTATATATAGTTATCTATTGTATCTTGAAAAAAAATTAGTACCTTAGGGAAGGGAGGCTGGCTAATTTCACATGGGTTGATTTTAAAAGACTGTTTCATTAAATAAGTTTTGCTACTTGATTGTCAGGATAAAAGTCTAGAACAAAGTACAGACAAATTCTATTTTTCCTCTGTAGTTACTGGAAAGCTAATTAAAGAGGGGCTCTTTGTGCAAGGTATTGCTGGAAGAGTATTTTCAAAGGGAAATTCAGAAAAGGTTAATGGACAAGGACCTTGGCAGAGTATCATGAATAGTTATATACATGAGTAATGAATTATGCAGCAAACCTGTTTTCACAGCAATTTGTTATACTCTGATAGGTACAAGCCATTCAGGACCCAAGAAAGAAATGTATTCGTGATTTACCAAATCCCCTTTGTGAATGATTTTCTGAAGGTTAGGTAGTCCTGTAGCAACTGTGTTTTTCTATTTTCTTTAGAGATATGCCTCACTATACACAGGAGATATCTTCCTAAAAGTTGCATGCAAATGAAATTGTTTTACCCCTGACTCAAGAGATCTTTTTGTCTTCATTTCTAATTATTTTTGATTCGCTAGTCCTCCTAACTCAGGATCTTATTTTCTTTGACCTCTGCTTACTTCTTCATGTCCTCCCTCCCTTCTCTCAATCAGTTATTCAATTAGTGGTTTATGGATAAGGATGTGATCCAAAACTTATTTCACATTTTTCCTCTTTATGTATCGACAGGATATTCCCAAATCATGCCATTTGTTCCTATCTAAAGCCCACTCCCATTCAGTTTTTTTCTGAAGCAAAAGAAATTAACTTATAATATTAATAATTCTCTCCTCTTAATTTACCTACTGTTAGTTTAAATTATTATACATTAAGTTTTCTAAAAACAGAGCACAACAGTATAATTCCAGCAGTGTTAGAACCTTCCCTAAAGCTTAAATGTTCTTTAGGATCTGCTTTAATCAAATCCATAAACCTTCACTTGATAGTAATTCTTTGATGGTTTAATATCATTCCCTAAAAGAAGCCAGGAGGATTTGTTTCCTCCTGTGAAGCTCACATAGTTGGGCTGTACTATGTCCTGACTGCCATTTTGGAAGAATTTTCAGAGAATAAGCTGTGGTTCATCCTTGGCTTCTGTTTCCAATTACCTTTGGTTGCTCTTTTCTTTGTATTACCAATGAATTCCTGCTCTAAATCCTATCACCCTCCCATTCACGTGCCCCCCACCAGACTTTTATTACTCTCCTGTGAGTCAGTGTATGATTCTCTGTTCCCACCTGATCTAATCCATGACCACCCCTTCCTTCCATTCCTGTGCATCCTAAAGGTCAAATCTAAAAATGATAACAAATTAATGGTTTATCTCCTGTACTTACCCATTCATCAGGCTCATTACAGAGGACAAATGGCTACATTTACTCACACAAATACTTACGGCAAAATCACACTCAGTGCTCTTCTTTATGTCATCCACTGTCAGTCCTTCCCAGATTTCAACCAAAGTCAATCCTTTTTTCTTGTCCACATCAAATACGGCCTGTCAGATTCAAACAAGTGACAACAACCATTTTTAGCACAATAATCATTTTATGACATAAGGCAAAGAAACTAGAAATGACAACTCGTGTTTTTAAAGAAAAAAAAAACAAGTAAGGAGACCAAAGGGAACCAAAAATTAGCAGTCTGAATAAAATCATCAAACTATTATCTATATTTAATGTACTAATTGCCTAATCAGTAATTATTTCTCCAAGAGTCGATGCTAGAAAGTATACAAGTGGTGAGCAGTAATGCCGTTTATTTGCTAATAACAGCTTAAGTAACTTTTTAAAATAACTTTTTTGACACTGGTGAAACCAGAAGCAATTAATTAATACAGGCATTCACTGAAATAAAAATTAGTGGAGAGAAATAACATAGCATAATAGTCAATTTTAGGTAGCTATAGTCACAAAGGCCTGAGTTCAATTTTGCTCTTCATAAATACTTGCTGTGTGATATTAGTCATTATGACTTAACTTTTTAGTGTCCCATATTCTGGGCAAACAAAACCATAATTTGAAAAGGAAGGGTTCACCTTCATTGGTTGAATAGTGGAATAGAGAACCTCCTCCTCATCCCTGGTGATGGGGAGGTTCTCTATACCAATGGTAATCACAGGTCAGTTCCCAAAGATAAAAACAAAAACACCAGTTGGAAGGGGTCACAAAGGTAGAAAGGACTGAAGCTGAGAGTCAAATCCAAGCCTCCCCTAAGTCCTTAACTCTTCCCAGTACACCCCACATCCTTGAGAGAAGTGCAGTTTTGTATTCTACAACTAGACAATAACTTGTTTTTGTAATGGCTCTGTCAGCATGAATATCAGGTATCAAGGAATGTTTGCTTAAGTAAGAAAGTATTCTCTCCACTTTAGAACATCTCCATCAAAAATGGGTCTTGATCAATGACACACGTAAAACCCAGAGGAATTGCATGTCAGCTACAGGAGGAGGGTTGGGAGAGGGCAGGGAAAGAACATGACTCTTGTAACAATGGAAAAACATTCTAAATTAATTAATTAAATAAAATTTTCCAAAAAAAAAAAGAACACCTCCATCAAGATGAAACAATAATAAGTAAATAATAAGTAAAAACTATTGGGATGGGAAGATCCAGGAAAGTGTTATATGTTGGTAGGGATAAAAACGTTAGAAGGAAGAGGGTCATAGCATAACCATAGGATGGTTGTTGGCCCTTAGTTTTTGAAAAGGACCAATGACATTGTGAGGGGATAACTTTACTTGAAAGTGCATTGGATTTCAGTGAGGCAGAGTTGCCCAAAGTCTTCAGCTTTATCCTTTCTTCCAGGTTCATCAAAGTCCAGAAGCAAGACAAAAGTCAAGATGATTGGTGATGGCTAAGAACAGCTAGCATTTATAAAGAGCTTTACAGTTTCATTACACATCCCTCAGATGAAGAAACACATTAAAAGAGATTAAATGACTTGCCCAAGAATGAGTATTTGAGAAGTTGCTTGAATCTAGTTCTTCTTGATTCCAAGTTCAAATCTCTAAACCACTGTGCAACCTAGCTGCCTAGGAAGGTTTATGGGGGAGTTTTCTTGTGCTTCAGAGCTTCTAAAGAATTGAAGAGAGTTTATATTCAAAGTCCTATGGTGCTGGATGGGTCCTCTCCTGTGACATTTGCTCTCTTTCTAGTCACAAGCCTTTAAAAAGATGCTCCTGTTTATCGAAAGGAATTGAACCACCCCAGGGCAGCGACTGGTTTCTGCATCCATTTTATGGTGTTTATTTTCACTTAAATAATTCAGGATTGTAAGGCAAGGTCTCTGGGAGGATATTTCTTTCTAGATCTTCTGTGTATACTTCTCATTTCTGATACCATGTACAAACAGTGTTGGTTACAGTAAATTAGGCCCGATAGACACACCTAGAAGGCATGATATTTCAGATTCAAAACAAATACTTCACCATTTAAAATCAAGTTGGAGAGTTTTTAGAATCTTTCTAGTTCACTTTCTTACCGAAACAAGGAATCTTTCAGTAGGCTCACATCAAATGGCTATTCATTTTTTCCCTGAATACATCTAGTGACAGGGGAACTTACTATCTGAAAGGCTAGTCTACATTACTAGATAGCTCTAAATATTAAAAGTGTGATTTTTATGTTAAACTGAAATATATTCCCTTAAGGTTCTTATCTGCTGGTCCTAATTCTTCCCTCTGGAACCATAAAGTACATATCAACTCCTAAATTCCCTTCCACAACAATCCTTGAGTCAAGTTGTTTTTTTAATCTTCTCCAGGCTAATCGAACCCAATTACACTCAAATTGCAATTCTTAAAAGACCTTTTAACTATTCTAGGAATTTCATTTAGTCATTCAGTCATGTTCAGCTCTATGTCTCCATGGACTTTTGTTTGTGGGATTTTCTTGGCAAAGGTACTGGAGAGGTTTGCCATTTCCTTCTCCAGTGTGTCCCCATTTTATAGAAGATGGGCTGAGGTATACAGGAGTTAAGGGACTTGCCCAGGTTCACAGAGCTGGTAAATATCTGATGGATTTGAATTCAAATGTTCTTCATTCTAAGCCTGGTCCTCTGTCTATTAAGCTACCTATTTGTCCCAATTCTAGGAATAGTTAAACTCTATTCTGATGAATCCTCTGTACATAATTTAGCTGTTTATTTATGTTCAGAACTTATATTCACATATGCCTTAGGAAAGTCCAGTGTAGTGATATTCATTTGTAGACACATTTTTACTCTGGAGAGTCTGTGGTAGCTTGATTTGTAAAGACTTGTTTTCATTTATGTTTGGTATAATTATTTCATAAACATTTTAATGTGACAACTTAGAGAGAATTTCTGGAACTCTTAACTTTTTTCCAACTATGATCCCCTTGAGGGAACTACAGAGCAGAATACTTAGGGGAATCGGAATAAATAGGTACTCTTCTTTATTTGTTAAACCAAGTTGATTTCATAGGAAAAGGATGCTATATATAAAAACCACAATGTCTTAAGCAATCTGTTGTTCTTGCACATTAATTTTTTTAAAAACCCACACTTCCCAAAATATTTCTTTGAATAATAAAAATGATCATTATAAAAATGTTTCTTTATGCTGCTTTGATGACTTGTTTAATTTCAAGATGATAATTAAAATCAAGAAGACAAAAAAACTTTTCCTTTGGAGACCATGTGTCTGGTTCACAATTTATGCTGATCTCTTCTATCCTGAATTAAGAATAAATGCACAAATTACAAAAAGGGAACAGACAAGAAGAAAAGTCAAGTCCTTGGTATCAGGTCATTAAGACAATTCAGGACAGGGAATTTTCTAGCATAATAAATAAGCATAAAAATAATAAGAATAAGATATGATTCTAGATATAAGGAAAATTAAAACTAGAGCAAATTGGCTTATGGCTTTTATTTATATATGCCTTTTACTGCAATGAAGTCTAGAGATCATCCACTGGAAAATAAGGTACCTGTTATTAGATGGGAGAAACTGGCTTCTCTATAATCCCAATGGGGAATTCCAGCTGGTAGGGGAGAGCGTAAACAAAGACCAAATAACAAAGAAGGATACACCAGGAGAAAACCCATTTCACCATTACATCTAAAAAAAGAGAGAGAGAGAAAATGGAAGCCACTTGTCCCCAGAAGGGTTTGTTCATTATCCTCTCCCTGTCACAGCAGGATTTCACAATAGAGAGATTTTCACAGAGATAAAGCCTGTAAAGGTGGCCTCAGCTTCTGGATAGGGAGCTTACAGCTCACGCTCTGGCTGTGCTAATAAAAGGAATGATGGTTCCATGAATCTCTGCATCCTCTTCTTTCAAAGGGCCACTAATGGAATTTTTGCAGTTGTCTGTGGAGTTCTACATCTTCCCTCTGCTCTTTAATCAGCCTGTGGCAATCTAGGGCACTCTTATAACTCCAAATGTGGCAGGGTTCTTCCTCCTTCATTCAACAGAAACTTAATGAGTACTTCATATGCCCATAGTCCTAGTCCAGGACCAACCTTTTAGGGAGGGGAGGAATGTCAAGGAAGGAAGGAATACAAAGAATTTAAAGATGTGGCCCTTTACATTTAAATAATTTACAACACAATTGGGGAAATAGGATATGAGCATGTTAAATAAAATGAAATGAGCGACAATAAAGACAAGCATCCTAAAGTCCTCCCAAGACAGTTTATGTTAAGTGCCAAATAAGCAGTATGAATAATGTGAGCTCCAGGTTCAGAGGAAAGGGATAACTGTGGGGTCCAGTGGTCCCAGAAAGGGGAGGTTCAGAAAGGAAAGAGAACGTTGAATTTGACCTTGAAATAAGTAAGATTATTGATAGGTAGCAATGAGGAAGAATGGTATTCCAGATGGAACTAGTGAAGATTTTAGAGTCAGGAAGACCTAAGTTCAATCCTTGTGGTCCCAGACACTTATTAGCTGTGTGACTCTTTGCAAATCATTTAACCTGTTTGCTTTGGATTCCTCATCTGCAAAATTGGGGATAATACATATTCACAAAGAATATATAGCCCAAGCCATTCTCAAACTACTTTATAACTGATATCCCATGTCTGCACAACCCAAATTCTTTATTCCAATTCAGTGGGTCTGGTTACTCTGAAAGAGATATGTAGACTCCAATTTTTGCATATATCATTCCCTTCTTCTGGAATATCCTTCTACCTCTTTTCTACTTATCAAAATCTTACCTATTTCCATTTGGAAAACCAAAATGAATAATTTAGAAATATGTTTTGCATGATAATACATAACCCAGATTGAAGTGCTTGTCAGTTCCAGGAGGGGGGAGGAAAGAAGGGAGGGAGACAATATGGAACATTTAACTTCAGAAAACTTATGTTTAAATTTGTTATTAAAATAAAATGTAATAAAAAGTAAAGTAGCCAAAACATAAAAGAAAAAGGAGGGGAAAGTAGGTATGGATTTGTTTCCAAGGTCCTGCTTCTTCCAAGCCTCTCCAGGAGCAAAGTTACCTGGTGTTCATATAAAAGGTAAGATGGATTGATAAAGAGTGAAAGTGTCTACCATTTTATGCATACTGGATAGTTCTTATGAGTCACTTTTACAAAACTCACATAAACAGCCCTAAGGGAGTAGACTATGGACACATCATAGAAAAGAATACTTCTTAAGACCATGGCTACAAAGCTTATTTTAATAACCTCCTTTTATGTGCTTCTTAGAAAATTGGAATATGGGAAAGGATAATGAACTGGACCTGAACTCATAAACAAAGGTCTTGCTGGTTCACTGTGGCTCTCAAGACTTCCTATTCCCAGTGGTATGGCTTCATTAAATGTTTTCCCATTCATTTATGAAGAAGTTGAGTTACTGTGATAAGACTCATTAAATCTAAAATATGAGAGTATGCAAATTACATGATCACAGACTTGGAATTGGAAATGCCCATGAAGGCCATCTAGTCCAACCTATTCACTTTACAGATAAAAACACTAAGATTCAGAGAAATTAAATATGTCCCAAGTTACCTGATAAGTATTAGGAGAAGAATTTGAACACAGGTCACCCAGACTTCAAGTCAAGTACTTTAAATCACTAGGTCACCTTCTAGGATCAAATATGGATCATGATGATGACTGGTTGATTCCAGTGATATTTCTCTCTCATTACAGCCCCTCAGCTTCAAAGTTAAACAGAAATGTCTATCTTGTTCATCAAGTTTTAGAATAATGTCAAAGGGACATATTAAATTTTGATGGATTACAGAAGAGAAGGTTAACTTCTTTTAAAAATGTGGAAAAGGTTTTAATGAAATTATGAAGAGCAAAATGAATAGGACCAAGGGAACATTATATACAGCAAAAAATATTCTTTGAATAACAATTGTGAATGTCCACCTCAAGAAAAAGAACTGATAAATAGAAATAGGCATAATATAGTTTTATATGTATACATATATGTGTATGTGTATAGATAGTCAAACAATGCCTTCTCTAGTGCAGGGAGAGGAGAGAGGAAGATATATGAGAAATTTATTGTAACAAATAAACAAATAAATTTAAGCTTAACAAAACAGATTAATGAAAAGGAGGCCAGACTGTCCCATGCTAATTACATGGACTAAAGCTACTTGATCTTCCCCCAATTAAGTAAAAATGGTCTTTGGGCAGCTTTTTAAAAGAGAAATGAAAAGCTTATATTTACATTTTTAGAGAAAACAAAGATAATCAGTGCGGGTGATGCATATAGCAATAAATCTTTAACTCCTGTATTATTCAACAGAAAACAATTATTGTCATTTTTCTTTGATGATGTCACTTTGCTTAAGTTAAGCATGACAGCATTTCAGAGGCATATGTATCTGTGAGTCTTACATCATGGAACCCACATTCTGAAATATTAAAATGATTAGCCCATTCTATTTAACCTATTCCAGAATCAAGCTGATTCTATGCATGTGCTTTACATTTTCAGAAAGGCTATACGCAACTTAAATAATGCTTTCAAATAAAAATTATGTGACAATAGATGCTATAGGCTAAAGGAAAAAGAAAAGAAAAAAGGAAGGCACTTTTTACCTTTTCAGTAATGATACGGTTCACACACTCTTTCCCAGTCAGCGGTAATGTGCATTTATTCAGAATTTTGTGTGCATTTCCCTGCAAAAAAATAAGAAACACCAGAAACAGTCTTTGGTAAGAGAGCTTATTAGAATTTATGTAGCTCTAAGACAAAATGAAAAGATCAAAGAAATGTGTTTATATTCTCTTGTAAGTACATATTTTTCTAAGACCTTTGTACAATGTTGTCTTTCTTACCACTTCCTTTCTCTGAAATACCTCTATTTCACCCATCCAAACCCACACCCAGCCTTAAAATGAAGACAAAATTTTAAAATAGCAACCAAAAAGTCACAAAACAATTCTCAGTCATTTCCTACATGCTATTTTTAAAAAAAATCTATTGAAATATAAATCTAAATATCAAATACCTACTTTGAGTCATACTAAACCCCAAAGTAGTCCTTCGTGATTCTAAACTTATATTTTAGACAATCCTTATCTTGTGTGAAACTTACAAGATCCAAATACAATATTACTTTTCTCTTCTTTCATACATTCTAGGAAGATAACCTCTGGGGACAACAAATACCACATGGATGCTGAGACCTTATTAATTCATTCTTTAAAGACGACACTGGGCAGCTAGGTGACACAATGGATAGAGTCAGAAAGACTCATTTTTCCTGAGTTCAAATCTAAGCTCAGACATTAGCCATGTGGCTTTGAGCAAGTCACTTAACCCTGCTTGCCTCAATTTTTTCATCTATAAAATGAATTGGAGAAGGACATGACAAACCAATCCAGTATCTTTGCCAGGAGAACCATAAACAGGCTCAGGGTCAGATATGATTGAAACAAATGAACAGTAACAAAAGGCGATATCATTACAGGTCTTATAAGAAAAAAATAATGTTTCAGAGACTATGTTTAATTTAAAGGATTCCTTTTTCCTAAGAAGCTGTGCAAAGAGCCCTGGATCAGGAACCACAAGGTCCTGGATCCAGCCCTCAATGCCACTGGTGGGCTGGGTCTGACACTCCTCATCTGTTTACTAGCTACTTTGACATCCTCAGAGGAATGCCAGAAAGACGGAATGAGAAAAGAAATATGGAAAAGGGCTGGGCAAGGATGAAGTACTATTCACATGTGTTATGGTAACATCATAACCAATCAGGGACCCAACTGGATAACTAATATCCATATCTAAAGTAGGAAAGGAGGCAGCCCCATATAAATAAAAGATACAGATATAGGTACAAGCACACCCATGCACATACGGAGTTGTTGCTATTATAGTTGTCCAGTTGCTTTTCAGTCGTGTCCAATACTTCATGACCCCATTTAGGGTTTTCTTTGCAAAGATACCAGAATGGCTTGCCATTTCCTTCTCCAGCTCATTTGATAGATCAGCAAACAGGAATAAGTGACTTGCCTAGGGTCATACAGCTAGTAAGTGACTGAGGGCACATTTGAACTCAGGTCTTCCTGATTCCAAGTCTGGCACTCTGGGCACTATGGCATCCCTAAGCTGCCTCATTACACTGCCAATTCATTTTAATGCTAACTCCTCCTTTAATGATTAATTTTTTTTCCTTTTCCTATTTCAAAGTAAGTCTGCATATGCTGCAAAACTAAATCAAATCAGCTAAAATTTGTGGCAAATATTCTCCCTTACAATTGAGAGTTGTCCAAATTAGGGCTACTATAACTCAAACAGATATGTCACAATGAATTCAGTTCCCAGATGCTGACATTAGGAACAATCTGTGTGCCTCTCAAGAACATCTCTGCAGGAAAGAACAGGTTTCTGTTCTCATTATGTGAACAAGACCTACATCTGGTTGGAAGGCAACCACTTTGCTTTAATGGGAAATGAGCTTTAGGAGAAATAATGAATTTCAATGGACAATGTTAACTTTCAAATTTGACCCATCCAGCTCAAAGTCTTTCACTGTCTTTGTTTCCAATACAGCCAAGAATTATATGGGATGCTATATTTAACATTTCTATAATGAATGAGGCATACCTTTAGAAATACATGAGGTCTTTTGTGAAGACTAAAAGCACTGACTCGCGGAGGAAATAACCTTGACATGGAATCTCTGAAACCATGAAATGAATAACACAACTCAACACAAATCTTGGGATAAACAATACTTCTAGTTGAACAGATGAGCCATAGAAAATTGGTTTTATGTATATTCTTTCCAGATGGAATAATGTAATACAAGGACATCATTAAAGTATAGAACACACACACACACAGAGTATAGGAATAAGGATAAAAAGCTTTTAAAAAAGGAGGTAGAGGAAAAGCTAAGGAATTCCACAATTTCAAGATATAACTGGAATAGCTGATAAAACCATGATTGAACTAATTAAAGCCATCCTCTACCTATATGACATTTAATGTTTATAATAGCACAAGGAATCCAAATGCATAAATGACTCAGGGCTAGAAAAAGAAGAAATCCTCTATCATGACTGGTTCATTCTATGTGGAAAGAACTCCAAAAGAACTGTGATTTTATAACCAACTTGTAAATATTCCTTCTTATAGATCCCTCCACATCAGTGGTACAAGAAATAAGGTACACTAAGGCACTTTTGGTAAGTTGTGAATTGCTTCAACAATTCTGGGAAGTATTTTAGAACTATGCCTAAAAAAGTCATTTAATCATGTATGCTTTGACCAATACCATTACTAGATCGATCGATCTATCTATCTATAATAGCTTTTTTTTTTTTTGAGATGGCAAAGAAGTGAAAACTAAGGAAATGACCATCAACTGGCCTGAACAAATTATGGTATATGATGTATTGTAATACCATGTGCTATAAGAAGTTATGGAAGAGTTTCAGAGAAACATAAAAAAATTTGTATAAACTGATACAGAGAGAAGTGAGCAGAACCAAGAGACTATCTTATATAATAACAACATTATAAAAGCAAACATCATTAAAGCACTTAGGAAATATGACCCATACGATGACCAATGAGTGGATCATTCAACAATATTTCATAAATGCTGACTATGTGCCAGGCAGTGGGGATTTAAAAAGGCAAAAATAATCCTTGACCTTAAGAAGCTCACAATCTAATGGGGTGTAACAACATATAAACAACTATGTACAAACAAGGTACACATAGCATGAATTGGAGATAATCATAGAGTGATGGAACTAGGATTATGGGGAGACTAGGGAATCCTTCTTGCAGATGGCAGGGACTGTTAGGAGACATCAGAAGAAAATTAGGGAAATCAGGAGGCAGAGATGAGGAGGGTTATGATTCCAAAGGACAAATGGTGAAGCTAGTTACCCACTTCCCAACAGAACTGGGATGGCCTCAGGGAGAAGAATGAGTCATTCTTTTGGACATGGACAACAAAGATTTATTTATTTTGCTTAACTATTCCTATGATAAAAAGAGTTTTTTTTTTTAAATCAATGGTATGAGAAGATAAAAGAAGGGAAAGGAAATAGATTTCTTTAATTGTCAAACATTAAATTTCACATATTCCCCTCATCCTATTCTTAGATGCCAAAAATAGTAAAATAATATTTTTAAAAGAAAAAAATGCCTTCTTGTTGAAAGAAAAGTAGGGGACTATAGGAATAGACTGTATATACATTGGGTCTGGTGGTTTTGTTTAACTGTCTTGTTTTGGGGAGAAATGGCTATATCCAAAAATAATGGCAATCCTTTGGGTTTTTTTTTATCTTTAGCAACATGAGTAAAGTGGAAAATATATTGTGTCTCACTTCATATGTCTAGCAGATATTGTGTTTTGCATTCTGAATGCATGAGGGGGAAAGAATTAAGGACAGAAAAAAAAGGTTTTTAAATTAATTTTTAAAAATGTGTATGCACACAAATAGTGGTTATCTAAACCAAAAAAAGCATCTAGAAAACTTATTGTATTAATAATAACAACAGTAATAAAGGAAGGACATAAAAATGTTTTGCTAAAGATAGCTGTTGAGGTCTCTTCATTTCCATATTTCTTTGTTTCTAGTGGTATAATTTCTGCCTTATCCATAACCTTGGTAAGCACCTCAGTTCCTTTCTACCTCCTGTTCTTCATGATCTTCCTTTAAAATTTTTTTTTCAACACTGCTACATTTCACAGACAACTTGGAAAACTCAGGGAATCTTCTGGGAAATTCTTAGAAGGACTGAGGTTCAATATTCTTTCTCACTCTCCTTAATGAGATTATCTCTTATTAGGGGTTCTTTATCTGAAGTCTATGAACCCCTAAAAGGTCTATGGATAGATTTCAGAAGGTCTATGAATTTGAATGAGAAAAATGTATCTTTATTCACCTTAAATTAAATTTAGCATTTTTATCAACTATTTTTTAAAATCTTACTCTGAAAAATGGTCCATAGATTTCCCTGTACTAAAAGGTAGAGACTCCTATTCTAATGGCAGTCAGGTTGTTCAATGGATGGATAGAGGATTGGGTTTGCCATCAGGAAAACCTAAGTTAAAATATTGTCTTTGACATTTACTATGTGACTCTGGGAAAGTGATTTAATTTTTCTGACTCAGTTTCCACAGGTATGAAATGTGTATAATAATAGGACCTATCTCCTAGGGCTATTATAAAGTCAAAGCAGATATCTAAAAAGTACTTAGAGCAGTGTCTGACACATAGTAGGCACCTAATAACTGGTTATTCCTTTATTTCCTCTCTAACTTCATTCCTGAAATATATTCATGAAATCATCTCCAAAGAATCTCATGGCTATCTTTATAGCTGAATTAGCAAATGTTCTTTTAAAAAAACAGGTGGTCTAATTACCTTATGGTCACCAGAAGCATCTTTATATTTAATTAAAAAAAACAAGAATTTCCTATCATTTTACTCATGTACTTTTAGAAAAGTTTCTTAGCAATGGAATCAAAACCTATGCTCTTTTAGACAATTTCAGGTAAAGACCTCAAAGTATAGACATATAAAATGTAGACAATGTCCCTTCCAGGTATCAAAATTCCAGTAATTCTGTGATGCGAAGAATTCCAATGGCAGGAATAGTCCCAGTGAGAGATTTCTCATTTGTCATTAAGTAAAAAGTGCCTCAGAACCAAGGAAGATTGATTTCTGGGTCTGAGCTATAAAGTTGTACATTTCCAGCTCTTTCTGGCTCACTAAAATAATAAACTTCTTGAGAAGGCAGGAATTAAGGAAGTTTTATGCTTTTATTCACAAGACCTAGAATAGTACCTAACATTCAGTAGTGATTTGTTGTTTGTTGAATTGCATTAGTATAGAACATTGGCGAATAAAGCAGATTTTATAACAATGGGTGACAGTGAAGGCACAAGAGAAGGTGGAAACTATGCAAGGATTGTTTAGAGTGTGGTTTAGTCGTTTCAATCATATCTGACTCTGACCTCATTTGAAGTTTTCTTGGCAAAGATACTAGGAGTAGTTTGTCATTTCTTTCTCTGGCTCATTTTATAGCTGAGGAACTGAGGTCAATAGGGTTAAGTGACTTGCCTAAGGTCATACAGCTAGTAATGATCTGAAGCCAGATTTTAATTCAGTTCCTGACTCTAAGCCTGGTGCTCTATTCATTGCTTCACCTAGCAACCTTTTTTTAAAGATTTAGGAAATCTAAAAGACTAAAAAAAATCTTAATTACTAAAAGAATAATTAAAAAAAAACAAGAGTAGTGAAGTGAGTTCTTTCTCATTTCTTTTATTTTTCCATTAACTATCTAATAATTTGTAAAGCATTTTGCCAACTTTAAAGTAAATCACTATATCAATGCAGGCTACAGTTCTTATAGACATTATTAAATGTGTTTGAGAGAGAGAGAGAGAGAGAGAGAGAGAGAGAGAGAGAGAGAGAGAGAGAGAGAGAGAGAGAGAGAGAGGGAGAGAGAGAATGGGCCAAAGAGGAAACTGAAATATAAAAGCATATCCCTGCAAAGTAAAATCTTTAGAACTTTAAGATCTTAGGGAACAGGCCACTTATCTATAAAAAGGATATTTATTATCATGGTCTAACCTTTAATTTCTCAAAAGGTCGCTTCTATGTAAGCCTTAGCCCAGAGATAAATGAGCTTGCATGACAAGAACCACTGGGAACAGAGCTCTCTTCTTGTTCCACTGATATCTTGGGGTTTGACCTTGAATGATTTCTTTCCTTCTCAATATCCCTCATGTAAAATGGGATAATTCTCTGTATTAGCTCAAAGCAATATTGTCAACTAATTGAAGTCTTGGTGGGAGCTGGATCAGGTTATTGGTAAGTTCAGTTTTGTCAGCAGCATAATGCATTTTGTAAGATGTTCTATTATCACCATGTAAATGGAAAAGGCATCATTCAATTTAGTTTGACAGACATTTATGAGCATTTGCTCAGTCACTGGCACTGTTAGGGAATGGGTATAACTATGTGGGGCAGTTAGGTGGCTCAGTGAGGAGAGAGCCAGGTTTGGCATCATGAAGATATGAATTCATATGAAACCCCGGGCAAATCACTTATCCTCTGTTTGTCTTAATCTACTGGAGAAAGAAAAGGTAAACCACTCCAGTATATTTGCCAAGAAAATCCCATGGGCAGTATTGGGGTACTACAGCCCATGGGGTCACAAGAAATCAGAAACAACTGAACAACAACAAAAATATACATAGATTGTGAGGAAGAAAGTCCTCAAAGAGCTTCCATTCTAACTTCCAAGTGATGGCTTATAAGGTCTAACTCTTGAGGTAATTAAAATTAGTCCCAAATAGACCCTGATCACTAAATCCCATAATAAATATGCCATAAAAGGATCTTCTAAGTTCCAAAAACTCAAAGAAATTAAACTGGCCCAATAATGGCTTTACTATGTCATGGTTCTGGGCCCCCAGATGATGATAGACTGCAATCCCTCTTTCTGAGTTGCTGTGACTGATAATTATCAACATCAAATTGCTTTACTGAATTTGAAATGGAGAAGTCACATAACCAAGGACTTTTTTTTCCTTTTTCATCAAGGACATATTGCTAAAAATCATTCTTGAAAAGATTGTTCCAGATTAAGTTCCACAAGGTAAGAAGCCTGGATTTAAAAACCACCTCTCTTCACAAATTGGCTATGTGACCCTGGGCAAATCAATTAACCTCTTGGACCCAGGCACTGATCTGCATTAGCTCACTCTGCCAGTAAAATTAAAGGCTATGAGCCCCCCCAAAAAACAAAACAAAGCAAAAAATCTATAACTCCAAAATTCTAAATCTGTTTGCTTTTGACAGGTTTGTTAAAAAATAAATAAGAATTTATTTAGGTCACATTTTCTAATGTTTCCTGGAAAGAAAAAAGGGCAGGGGCTGACAGGACACATAACTCAAAAGATTTCCATATGAGCCCCTCAAAAAGTCACATACATCAGGCATAGGTTATACCTAATACACCAATTATTCACCAAGATATATATAAAACTTCAGAACAATGTAATTATTGGCTCTTTTCTTCTCCTCAGGATCCAGACCTCCTGCTGGCCAAAAAATTGAAATATAAATAAGATCCAAGCCTGCTACAGAAATAGGCCTCTCATTTGTGCTATTAAAATAGATGCCTCGTCTATGCTTCTATAGGGTAACTGACAAGCGTGACTAAACTCTTCCCTTTCATAAACTGAAGGCTTATACGCTTGGCAATAGGTCTTCTGTGCCTTACATGGAGAGTAAAATCACCTGCTCTGGCAGGGTAACAGAGTTAAGAATTTGAGACTAGGGGTCAGAAGGTGCTCTTGGATCTGCTGTTAAGGTCCTTTGGGGTTCATTCTAAGGATGGAGGGAACAGCAAAAGCCCTTATAATTAATAGCTTTCCAAACTAGACTCTCCCTCCAAGCTCTCATTTTTTCTTAGTCAATCATTTTCAGGAGTGGCTGACTCCTCATGACTTCAATTGAGCTTTTCTTGGCAGAAAAACTGGAGTGGTTTACCATTTTCTTCTCCAGCTCATTTTATCACTGAGGAAATTAAGGTAAACAAGGTTAAGTGACTTGCCCAAGGTCACCCAGCTAGTAAGTGTCTGAGGATGGATTTGAACTTGGGGAAATGAGTCTTCTTGATTCTAAGCCCAATGCTCCATCCACTGGGCCCCTTAGCTGCCTGAGCTGTCATATGAAATGCTAAAGAATGCTTACTGACAACTGATGACCCAGCCTTTCCTTCCCTCAGTTGACAGATCAAACTTCTTAATGTTTGAGTGTGATCAAGTCGATTCTGACTCTGTGCTCAAGACCCTCCAAAGGTTCTCTAACACTAACAGGGCTCCAGGATTTAGATTTTGAGGGGACAGCAGAGATCATCTAGTCCAACTCCTTCATTTTATTACTGCGGAAACTAAGGTCTGGAAAGGCTTACACTTTCCTAAAGTGCAGAAACATTAAGTAGCAACATTAAGATTAGAGCCAAGGTCTTCTGAATTCAAATCTAGTGTCCTTTGCACACAGAACAAAATCCCAATACAGCATTTAAAGTACTCTATAGTCCCATCTTTCTTGACCTACTTTCAAGCATTCCCCCTTTACCCATTTTATGTTCTCACAAAGTTATTTCTTTTTTTTAACCCTCACCTTTTGTCTTAAAATCAATACTTATCCATTTTAAGACAGAAAAGCTGTAGGGGCTAGGCAATTGGCAATTGGTATTGTGACTTGCCCAGGGTCATACAGCAAAGAAAAGGCCACATTTGAACCCAGGACCTCCCATCTACAAGCCTGGCTCTCTATCTACTGAGCCACCTCACTGACCTCTGGGGACAATGTTTTTTACCTTTCTTTGAATCCTCAGTTTTGGGTAAGGCCTTGCACAAATTAAGCACTTAATAAATGCTCACTGATTGCCTAAATTGTAAAAATCTGGGAGAGAGAATACAATGCCTAGCCTATTTCTTTTTCATTTATTCCTGCCTTCAACAAACATTTACTAACAATTTTGTGTATCTTCCTTGCTTTTAAAGGAGTTTAAGGAACTTCAGTTAATAAACAGAAGTACCCCCATTCAGAATTAGATCAACTAAACATACACATACACACACACACACACACACACACACACACACACACACACACACACACACACAAATGCACTTTTTCTTTGTGGGTATGTCTGCAACTTATTATTTTTACATGAAACCATGGGGGAGTAGGGGAAGGACTACCAATAGCCACCTTCTGACTTATCATTCCAGTTTCCCCACTGAGAACAAAACAACCCAGAGGTGTTCACTAGTTCCTGTGAGAAGCTTTCATAGGCAGGGTGTGCTAGCTAGACTGGTCAGGCAGCAATAACCACCATTTGTTTTCCTTTATCAGGAATTGCAGCTGAATGTAGAGACAAAAGTTGAAGCAAAAAACAAAGGGAGAGAGGGTTGGCTAAATGCAGCCCTCACGTTTGGCAAACAAATGCACAAAAATCATTCAGGCTGAGTCTGACTTCAATTTTGACAAAGGACCTTGCCTGATGCATGCATCAACATCAAAAGCAACAACATAAAGTTGGAAAGAATTTTCTTCAAATAAATACTGGTCTTCAGAAGAGATGTGGCTTTGTTTTGTAAGCTCAGAATCATTTTGTCTATGAAATTAAGTACTTCTGGCTGCTCTCTAAAGCCATCTCTCTAAAGAGTCACCTGCGTAGACTTAATTTGTATTGCCCCATATTTATATGCCAATGCTCACTCATAATATTCATTAAAATGTTATGGTAATTTCATATCTCTTGCAAGTTTCACTACCAAACTGATACGTGGTTTTCCTTACTTTGGTCACTGAACTTACTTGTGGGGAAGGAACTGGGCCAAGTCCCTGTCCTCTAAAGCATACAATTATTACTAGTAATTGACTTACATGTTTAAAATAAGGCATATTCTTATTTTGGGATAAGGCATATCCCCCAGGTCCATGCATTAAGTTACGTAACACCTACCACCACCAAGCTGAATCATGTCTAGCTACCACCTGGGTTTATAGAGAGAACAGGAGGATTTAATTTTAAAACTAAGAATGAGAAATTAAGAAAGAACATGACAAAGAAAATACCATGTAAGGCCAGCCAGGCAAATTAGCTGTGACCCAGGCTCCAGGTTTGAAAGCAATTAGGCTGAAGTTCAAAGAAATCAGATGGTGGGCAAATGAGGTTAATAAAAATAGATAACAACACCCAAAGTCCCAATATCATGCTTCTTCAGGATTTTGAACATTCCTGCTACAAAAAGCCTCATTATTCTAGACTTTTCATTGCAGAATCCATGTTCTCAAAATGCCTTCCAAGTGGACTTTGCCATTCCCCAGACTGCCTCTCTAAAAAATGTCTCATCACAAAATGATTGTTAAAAAACACGGAAAGAATTGTAGAAGATAACAAATAGTGAAATGGTTAGAACCAGGAGAGCATGTTATGCAGACTCAGAACTAATATTAGCAGAATAGACTAAGAATGTTACTTCCAAAAAGTGAACAGAAAGATAAAATATGAAAGGCTTAATTTATAAAAAACATGTTGGCCTCCAAGACAACATTTTATGTGATGCAAGAGTGGAGAAGGATTGGGATACTAGTGGATGGGATCTATTATGTGGCTATGAAGAAAAATAAGTTAAACATATAGGAGACCTGTAATTTCATTTGTGATATCTTCATCTATGTAAATTCTTATTTTGTTTGGATTTGTAAATATTTAGAATAATAATTTTTAATTTTTTAAAATTTTATCTCCCTAAAAGGAAGAACTAAGACTAGAGATTTAAAGTATGAACTACTACCTAACTGTTAAAATTATTTTCAAAAGACAAGTATATTTTTATGTGTGCTAGGATTTATTCTTTTTATAGGTGGGCATCTGGGAAAAATACACTTTCAGTCATCTCTTGATCTTAAATTTCATTATCAATTTTAGGGTCTAACCCCAAGGCAAATTTGCAGAAAGGTTCAAAATTCAGCTCCAAAAAGGATTGGTTGGCCTTATTTTAAATAGGCTATAAAATCTGCCCTAATTATCTCCAGGATCAAATATAAAATCCTATTGGGCCCTTTATAACCTGGCTTTTTCCTATTTTTCCAGATTTCTTATGTTTTATTCCACTCCAAGATTCTATCATCCAGGGACCCTGCCCTCTCCTTTTTGGTCCTAAGAAGATACTTATCTCCTGGCCCACTATATTTTCTCTGGCTGTCTACCCTGGCTGAAATTTTCTGCCTCCTCACATGCAATTCCTGACTTCTTTCTAGTTTCAGATAAAATCTGACCTTGTACAAGAAGCCTTTCCTTTAATCTCAGTGCCATCTCTGTGATTATCTCCAATTTATTCTGTATAAATGCTATTTGTACATAGTGATCTATGTCTGGTCTCCACCATTAGATTGCAAGTACTTTGAGGGAAGGTTGTTTTTCTTACTTTCTTTGTAATCTCAGTGCTTAGAACAATGCCTAGCACATAGCAAGTGCTTAGTAAATGACTTGACAAGAACAATCTCAAACTGGAAAAGGTCTCCAGGAATTGATACAGAGTGAAAGGGGCAGAACCAGGAGAACATTGTACACAGAGACTGACACACTGTGGTACAATAGAAAGTAATGGACTTCTCTACTAGCAGCAATGCAGTGACCCAGGACAATTCTGAGGGACCTATGAGAAAGAACACTATCCACATCCAGAGGAAGAACTGTGGGAGTAGATACATGGAAGAAAATATATGATTGATCATGTGGTTCAATGGGGATATGATTGGGGTTTTGATGTTAAAAGATAACTCTATTGCAAGTATGAATTACATGGAAATAGGTTTTAAACAATGATACATGCATAACCCAGTGGAATTCCTTGTCAGCTCAGGGAGGGGGGAGGAAAAAGGGAGGGAAAAATCATGAATCATGGAACCATGGAAAAATATTCTAAATAAATATTTTTTTAAAAGCAAGCAAATTTACAAAAAAAAAAAAGGAATAATCCCAAGCCAATGTTTTCTTGTATAATTTTATCAGTGCGACCTACAATTAACATTTAGTGTTGAAAGGTGATGGTTGCTGTTCAGTTGTTTCCATTGCGTCTGACTTGTTGTGACCCCATTTGGAGATTTCTTGGCAAAAACACTGGAATGGTTTGCCATTTTCTTTTCTAGTTCATTTAACAGATGAGGACATGGAGGCAAACAGGGTTAAATGGTTTTTCCAGGGTCACACAGTTTGTAAGTTTCTGAGACTGGAATTGAACTCAAGAAGATTCTTCCTGACTCCAGATCAGGCACTCTAAAACAAACTAAATAATCAGCGACGAAGTCTGGCACTAGGAAAACAGAAAACCAGGAATAAAGTCTTAGAGACAGGAAACGGAGACTTTGGATACCTAAGCAGCGGTGGTAAAATGAATTAATGTGAGGTGACCCCAAGCAGGATAGGTACAAGGAATGCTTTGACGACACTGACGAGCCGGCACATGGAACAATGAGGCCTCTCCACGGACCTCAGTGACATGAGCATTCCCAGGCTCTGAAGGCCAGAATCTGAACTCGAGAGAGGGATTCATGTGCCAGGGGCTGCCACTCCGCTAAGAGTGTTTTCATACACAGTGAGCAGTCACCGTTACATTGCTGAATAGGAAGGACACCCAAACCTAGATATTAAAGCCTGAACCAAAACATGCTATCACATCTTTTCTAATAACTTTTTAAATTTAAGAATTTTAAAGTAACAAACAAGTTAGTTTTTTTTTTCTTTTAAATCCTTACCTTCCATTATAGAATCAATACTGTGTATTGGTTCCAAGGCAGGAAAGCAGTAAGGGCTAAGCAATGGGGGTTAAGTGACTGGACCAGAGTCACACAGCTGGGAAGTGTCTGAGGCTACCTTTGAACCCACAACTTCCCATTTCTGGACCTGTCTCTCAATCCACTATGCTACCATAGCTGCTCCCATTAGTCAAATGTTTTAAAAACTTGTAAATAAAAAGTTTGGGTTGAAAAAAATGTGTTTTTTTTTTCATATAAGAGGCAAATATTCAAAGAACAAGCAGTCAGTCTGTTTTTTGTTTGTTTTCTTGTTTATTAGCCAAACTGTTTAGGTAAATAATGACGATTACAGCATATGCAAAATAATCGTAACAACTTGGCACATAATAGGTGTAGGAATTAGACTTGTGATTTCTCTGGTAGAGGGGGCTTTACAGTAAAGAAATTCTTTCTACTAATGTAGGTAGGCAACTTCTCTGAAACTTAGTGTTAAGAATTACAGAAGGGACAGCTGGGTAGCTCAGTGGATTGAGAGCCAGGCCTATAGATGGGAGGTCCTGGGTTCAAATCTGGCCTCAGACACTTCCCAGATGTGTGACCCTGGGCAAGTCACTTAACCTCCATTGCCCAGCCTTTACCACTCTTCTATCTTGGAACCAATACATAGTATTAACTCTAAGATGGAAGGTAAGGGTTTAAAAAAAAAAAGAATTACAGAGGGCACTGGGAAGTTCAATGATTTTTCCCAGGTCCCTTAGCCAACATGTGTCACAGCAGAACCTGAACTCAGGTCTTCCAGGTTCTTCTCTAGCTGCTAAACCATGCTGCCTCTAATTTAGTGTTTAATATACTAAATAAAGCAAGTATATATTAAAATGTTTTTACACTTGTCAAATTCCTCTTGAAAAAACATTTAGGTTTCATCTTTATTTAGGCAGAACAAACTATGTGCTTATTTATGCCTATTTCCAGGTGGACCCTGTATTTTATCACCTAGAATATAAGCTCTAGGAGAAGGGTCCATATTGAGTATACGTCCTTTAAAGCTTGAGCACATTGTGAGCTTTCAAATAATAATTTTTAAAAAGGCAACATTTGGGTGTCAGATTAATCCTGGGACACTGGCTTTCTGCCTATTCCATGAACAAGATAATTCCATCTCTCAACACCAGGCATTCTCTCTACTTGCCCCCATGCTTGGAGCATTCTTTGTTCTGAGGACTTAAGTCCCCGGTTTCCTTTAAGACCCAACTAAAATCTTACCTTCTACAGGAAGACTTCCCTAATCCCTCTTCCTGTCAGTGCTTTCCCATCATTTACTTATTTCCTATCTAACCCATCTCTAGTTTGGAAATATTTGTTTGCAAGCATATTTTCTGGCCGGTTAGATGGTGAGCTCTTTGGGGGAAAGGGCTGTCTTTTTCCTTTCTCTGTATCTCCAGCACGTAGCACAGTGCCTGACACATGGAAGGCATGACATAAATGATGAAGAGTACTCATTACCTTCGCTGAATGCTCCATCGTGACGACCACTTTGGTTTTTGAGCTGGACACCAAGTCCATGGCACCGCCCATTCCTTTCACCATCTTTCCCTGCAACCAAGAATCAGAACATTAGAAGAAGCCACATTTCTCCAACTTAATTACTTGTGTGGGAGAGCCAAGTCAAGCTGAAGGAATATACCACTGGAACAAAGTCTAATCAACTGAGAAGAATAATCCCTCTACCTGATTGTTTATTAGCACTGTCAAAACTCCCCTGTAGGGAAGCGTAGACTCCTGGTATTATCTCAGAGTTGAAAGATAAAAGTTAAAGACAATATGTAAAAAAGTCTTCTTTTACACACACACACACACACACACACACACACACACACACACACACACACACAAATTTTAAGTAAATTTGCAATAAGAAAATTTCATAGATACATAAGGGTAATAACTTCAAAACATCTGCAAACTCTACACAACCATACTGGCAAGATTGAGGACATGCTAGTCTAAAATCCTATAAGAAATATGAACATGAATAACTTTCTACACTTATTTATATCAGAGATTTCAATTACTGACATTTTGTAAAATCATCCTCTCAAATTTCCTACAACAGAAAACATTTAGATACTCCACTAAAAACATTAATGGTATTTTCTGAGGACTGATTAAGATAAAAGAAGGTTAAAAGAGAAAACTTTTTTTTTCCAAAAAAGGGCAGAACATTCAAGTCCCTTTCAGAAATAGCAGTCCATTGCTGAATGATACCCATTCTGATTATTCCATCCACCCCACCTTTTGGCAAAGAAAAGGTAGGGTCCAGGGAAGTGATAAATTTTGACTCTGTTAAAAAAATGAAATAAAAAATTAAGTCTGTGACACTTTGGCTTGAGACTCCAACTCCTTGGATGCTCTCCAAATTCTTTTATTTTTGCTTTTCAACCCAAGGCTTTTTGTCAACTAAAAGACAGAATTATATTCTATTTGCCCTTATTTTGATAAGTATGGAGAGAAAAGGTTTAGAAATACTTTCTCACCTGGCACAATCTACAGTCTTCTGGTGGGTCTTGTGTGCATAGGGCTGCTCAAGCCAAAGTCTGAGGTACATAAATCTTTCTCGGATAATGCAAAAGATCACTTGAGCTTTAATGTTTTGTTATGCCATCACCTTTAGGTTATTATCTCAACAATTCAAAAATCATTTAGCAAGTATGCTACTACACTATATGTTATATGCTCTTGTGCCCTGAGGAAGCTACTGAGATGAACAAGATCCCTGCTCTCAGGAGGGGACAGCAAAAGATGTGTGCATCAACATCCAGGGAACAAAAGGGAATGATACTTTCCTAACACAACAAACAGAAGTGCCATTGGAATTAGGGAGAGATTAATATTGACTATGAGAGAAAGCTTCATGGAGGAAGTGATATGGTTCAACTAAAACTTAAAGGATGGGTTGGATTTCAAAAGGAGGTCTCATGTCTGTGAAGATATATGCTATAACGGAAAGGGGAGATGGGGAAAGTCTAAAACAACTGATATGGTGATTACGATTGAATCAATTAGAGCTGAATTAAAGAATTGCTGAGTAGTAACGAGAATCAAGCTGAGAATATAACCTAGGACTTTAATAGTAAATTCTCTTCATATGGTTTCATGATATTCTCCTGCCCTTCTCAGAAAACCAAAATCTGTGAAGACAGGAATAAGGAATAGTAAGACAAAAATGGAAAAAAAGGGCGAAGGGTAGAGAAAGCAGGAGGTTCCAAGGTAATGGAGCAAGGGGGTTGGAGGGGAATATTATTGAAGTTATTGACCACAGGACGGAGAAGCAAGAAAAATTAAAATGGTGAAAACCCACTGGGGAGAAGAATTGGATCAAGAGATCAGATGTCACAATGAGGACAAAGAAAAGGTTAAATAGGAAGGAGAAACTGGGAGTTAAACAAAAAATCACCAGAGGGGAATTTCAGAGATGGATGTGTATATGTACATGTTTATAGACACAAACACACATGCATGTATACATGCAAAGTCCAAGAATAATTAGATAGGTCTAATATATGGTCATAGTACAATGATAGTGAAAGTAGAATGAAAAGAGGCTATCAGCATTGAGGTTGCAAAGAAATGGTTAAGTCAGAGGGTTAGAAAGTGTGTATGTATTATATATGTCTATATATGTATGTATGTTCACATACTGAAAGTATATATATTTAAAATATATATGTAGATATGTGATATAAACATATATTTTATGTATACACAAATATATTCATATTATATTGATATAAATTTACATTATATATTGTTTGAATTATACAAGATACAATTATATACATATGTATGATTAGATGTGCAGATATGCATATAATATAATTTGTATAGAATCTTTTCTACCCCTTTCTATCCAAAAGACTTAAGAACTAAATTCACTGAAGAAATTAGAGAAGTATCCAGGAAACAGCTGGATGACAGTAACAAAGATAAAGAGAGGATGACATAAGCAGATAACCTGTAGGAGGGAGGGAGGAAGGAAGGGAGGGAGGGAGAGAGGGAGGGAGAGAGGGAGGGAGGTAGAGAGGGAGGGAGGAAGGGAGGGAGGGAGGGAGGGAGGAAGTAAGGAAGGAAGGAAGGAAGGAAGGAAGGAAGGAAGGAAGGAAGGAAGGAAGGAAGGAAGGAAGGAAGGAAGGGAGGAAGGGAGGGAGGGAGGGAGGGAGGGAGAGAGGGAGGGAGGGAGAGAGGGAGGGAGGGAGGGAGGGAGGGAGAGAGGGAGGGAGGGAGGAAAGGAAAGAAAGACAGAGAGATAGAGAGACAGAGGCAGAGAAGCAACTTGCCTAAGATTACAAGGAATAAAGTCAGAATTCTAAGTCATCTGACCCCAAATCCAGCACTCAGGTATTCTTTCCACTATATCAAGCTCTCTCTTAAATAGGTTCTCATCATGGTAGATATTCCAAGTAGAGTCTAGTTGACCATTTATCTAAAACAGGGATTATTTTTTCTTCTTAATTTTAATATTAATTTTTAAAATGTTGAGTTCCAAATTCTCTCCCTTTTCCTAGTCTCCTAACCCTAACCCAACAGTTGAAACGGCAAAACAATATGATACCTATAATGTAAAATCATGTGAAGTCATGCAACATAGAGTTCCGTCTTGGGCATGTTGCAAAATAAAACATCAAGAAAAACAATGTGAAACAATATGCTTCAATCTGCACTTAATATCAGTTTTCTTTATGAATGTGAATTGCATTTTTCTTCGGGAGTTCCTTGAAATTATCATGGATCACTATTATCAGAGTAGCTAAGCCATTCACTGTTAGTTATCATTACTATGTTGCTGTTACTGCGTATAATCTTTTTCGGGTTCTATTCACTTCACTTTGCATCAGTTCATATATGCCTTCTTAGTTTTTTTCTGAACTCATCCCCGTTGTCATTTCTTATAGCACAACAGTAGTATTCTACCACAATGATATGCCACAACTTCTTCAGTCATTCCCCAATTGATGGGCATCCATGAAGGGATTCTTTTGTGAGTACACATTGGACCAGATGGCTGTGGAAGTCCCTTTCCAACCCTTAAAATTCTAGGATTCTGGGAAAACTGAATGACAATAGGATTACTTTAGTTACTTCCCTTCATGGATAGAGCACTGGGCCTGGAGCCAAGAAGATCTGAGTTCAAATCAGATCTCTGAGACTTGGTAGCTGTGTGATTCTAGGAAAGTCACTTAACTTCTCTTTTCCTTAATCCACTGGAAAAGGATATGGCAAGAGACACCTCATCTGGACATGGTCATGGAAACAACTGAATGACTGAACAACAATAAAAACAAATATTGCCATTAGAAAGTAAGTCAGGGACATGTAAATCATAAATATCTAGAAGTTATTGTTTCCCTCTGACTTTAAGCACACAAGTTGTCATTATGGATATTTTTCTTCCCCAAAATGTGCAATTATTTTAACAAAACAGGAATATGTAATTTTTGTCTATGAAGTATTTTAGTCATCTCAGAAAATTATTATTCTCTGAGGAAGAAATTAGACTGTCAGGTCAACAAGAAATCATAAAATACTAGGTTTTATTAGTCTTTTATCTTCTGGCTTTCCAATATATTCAGACAGTACAATAAAAACAGGTTTTACTTCCTTTTCAATTCCCAAATGATTTTTGCATTTAAAATAAATTAGTCCCATGAAAGAGAACATTCTTCTACAGCTGCAGAAGCAATTGCCATTTAAAAACTTTATTTTAGATTCTCTAGCTGCTGACAAACCTAGGTTTTTAAGTAACTTCTATCAATTCAGTTCAAGTCACACTGTTTAAGGAGCAACCAACTATGTACTCACACAATTCTAAGGACCTTTTCACAAGTAAAAGTATGCCTAGGGGCCCCTTATTTTCCCTAACCTCTAATTTCACATCTCCCAACTTCCTTTCTGAGGTCTTGAACTGAATGCCCAGCAGAGACATCTGCAACTCAACACATCCAAAACCAAACTCATGATCTCTCCCCCTAAACCCTCTCCATCTGCTAAGTTCCCTATTACTACTGGGGGTCTCCCAGTCCCATGGGCTCACAAGGTAGGAATCCTCTTGGATCCTGCAGCACTAGCCTCCTAACCATCCACACTGTCTCCACTTTGCCCATTTTCTCCAGCCCTCTGGGCCTGGAATGCTCTCCCTCCTCATCTTCCCTGGCTTCCTTGAAGTCCCAGCTGAAAGCTCTGCTTTTTAGTAGACTAAGAAAATGTGCAGAATCTAAACAAAGTCTTCCCAGTCTCCTCTTGCCCTTGCTGGCATTCAGTAATTTTTTCCAATCAAATCTGTGACCCCATTTGGAGTCTTCCTGACAAGAGAACGGGGAACAGTTGGCCATTTCCTTCTCCAGACCATTTTATAGCTATGGAACTGAGGTAAACAGGATGAAGGGACTTGCCCAGGGTCACCCAACCAATAAACTGCTCTATCCACTGCACCAGTCAGCACATTACTAGAATACTATACTCTGCTCAGAATTTCACTTCTCTCTTTCCTTGCCTACCTAACGAGCAATACAAGAAACAAAAAGGACACGTACTGCCTAGGGAATTAGGGAGTTAAAAAGGTTTTTTTATATTTTATAAAATAGGTAATAACCACAATCTAGTGCTACCTTCAGGTTGGGTATGGGGCATGTTTTAACTGCTAGATCACAATAAGGTTATAATTTCAGGTCAGCAATTTATTTGTGATATAATGACTTGGATGGCAAGGCTAATGATTTGGTGATGCCTTCCCTCTTGTTCTTGGTGTGTAACTGCAAACAGTAAAATGAATTAATTTTTAAAAAAGCATGTGGCCTCTGAGAAGATGCTCTATCTCCTATTCTGATCCCTAAGATCACATTAGATGCCTTTGTTCATTGAATGTGAAACGATGAAAACATAAGGCAAACAACAAATTCTTTCAACCATTTTTGAAAATAATGAGGGGATAGATCACTTGAAAGAATACATTAAAATACAAGACATACAGCCTCATGTGGTTTTCTCCTCATTGCTTGATATGACTGAGTCTATGATTCCATTACTTTTCTACTTAAGTTGTTTTTTTTTTTTAAACTTCAGTTAAAACTCTATAGAAGACACAAGGAAAGGCAAGAGCCTCCAAATCCTTCTACTCTAGGGAACTAATGACAGAATCATCATCATCTATTTAGTGCTTATTGAATATTTAGTATGTATGAACTGCCATCAAAGACCATGAATAAATGGAAAACAGAAATTAATAAAACCCTGAGCCTGTTACTCCAAAGATTTCACAATGGATAAAGCAAGAACCCTTAAGCTCTTATTAACTCCCTAGTACCATGATTTACAAGTAATTTCTGTTTCTCATGACTATTTAATTGTAGCTGACATATACCAGATTGTTTGCTAAATGTGCATAACCTGGGCCACGGCACCTAACTTGAAAATGAATATTTACTTTCTTTGTCAACTGCCTATGATTATTTTGTGGTTAGAAACCCTAAGTATTAAGGATAAGCATGTAGTCCAAGCATAAATGAGCATTTCATTATTAAATCTGAAATTACTGAATATTGAAATTACTGAAATATACTGAAAAAATATGGAAAATGCAGAAATCATCAGATTTAGAAAAATAATCCTCAAAGTCATGTAGTCCAATCCAGGATGTGCTGGTTGGTTTACAAAAAAAAAATGAATTAGACTTAATAACTTAAGTAGACTTAAGTAATAGGTTTTATTCATCTCTTGATGGCACAGCTAGGTGGCACAAAGGATAGCGTATCAGGCCAGAGTCAGGAAGATTCATCATCTTCAGTTTAAATCTAGTTTCAGACACTTATGAGCTATGTGATCCTGGGAAAATCACTTCATGTTTGCCTCAGTTTCATCATTTATAAAATAAAGTGGGGAAGGAAATATCAAAGCTCCCCAATATCTAGTTTAAAAAAACCCAAATGAGGTCACAGTAAGTTGGACACAACTGAAAATGACCAAAGAACAACTTATTCCTTGATGGCCTTAATTAACACTTAACCTCAGGGGAAGGCAACTTTATTCCATGGCCTTTATCACACTCTTCCCCTATTGCTCATCTCTCCTCCCCTTAACCTTAGTTATTTCCACGAATTTGGACATATTACTAATCAAAAAGAGGGACTGTGCAGATAGAAATGAATAGTTTAGGACAAAGCTGTAAGGGATGCCTGGAGAAGTGAAAGTGCAAGTACATGAAATGCTGATGGTGGGTCCACAGCTCTATCTTCACATCCACTCGCTTGTGGAATTAGTTCAAATATTTGTTTTAACAATGAATGAATTCAAAACCCAAAGTTGTCCTAAGCCTAAATGGCTTCTTAGTTTTCAATTAGGTGGTCAATTAGTATGTTAGGTGATTCACACAGAATCTGGCCCCAGTGAGACTTTGTTTTCACTCCCACTGCTGGATTAATAAAAAAATAGTTCAGCAGCAGAGAATCCTCTTGCATCCTGTTACTTTGGATTTTGCTTTGAATTTGTATCACATTGTATCACAGAAGTCTGAACATTCCTAGATTCTACATATCATTCTGCAGGAATGAAAATGAACATCAAGTAACCTGGATGTCAGCCAGATTTTTGCTTTAGCTATTATAGACTTCCTAGTAAATGTCTCTCAGGAAAGAGCTCAGCCCCCAACCTGGACAAAAATGATATTTTCTGATTTAGAATAGGAGTTAGCATTTTAAAATACAAACTGATTAATTAAATTTTCAGAAAGAAATCAAGTACTACAGCACCTACACAAAATACAAATTGCATCAAGCAGCAGCAGGATTAAAGATTCTGAGCTTTAAGTTACTTTCTGCCTAAATAAACTCCCTAAACCATTAAATGGCTGAAAGGAAAACATTTTAATGAGGAAAAGGCAGCTTATATTTGCTACCTATGAAAAAATCCCTACAATTTATTGGCCAATCTCTATGGCAGCCCTGAAACAAAATATCACAACAAAAACGATAGGTAGACTTTAAACAGAAGGTAGCAATTAATTGCTTTAGTACCTATTGGTATTTATTCACATTAAATAATATTTTTTACTGTTCATTCATATGGAAATAGCATTAATAGATTGCCGAAGTAAAAAAAAAAGAAGAGTCTTGCTCTCCTATTTTATTTTCTGGTCCCTCAAATGAGATGGGGGATTAGGGCGAGGAAATAAAATACATAGAGCTAAAAATAAATTGCTTAGAAGCCAACACCTTCTCTCCCTCTGATCCCTCTCCTCCTTTCATACCCCCTTTCTAGCCCTCCATCATGACTGCAGAGTTCCAAATAGTACAATTATGGAATTATTGCAATTACATCTCCATCTCTGACAGCTAGATTCAATTTTGCATGCAGAGACGATGACTGAAAGAACATTATTAAAGAATACCACCAAATCACTAGGGTTATTTTTGTTTCCTCAGCTGAGGGGAATAAGGAATAATATAGCAATCCTAAAAAAATCTATGTACCCTATATAAATGTAATTTATATATACATATGTATTTATAAAATAGATGTATGTGCATATACACACATATTTTATTTCTTCTAGGTCAATTATGAAAACAGTTGGCTATGTGTGCTGAACACAGAAACTCTACAAATGGTAGAAAAGGGAGAATGAAGGGAAGAATAAATGACAGGCTTATTTTAGGTTCTAAGTGAAGCTAATACCTAATCTGGATAGGGCATTTCAATAACTTCTTCCTTATTTTATATGTGTGTATATATATGCACATATACATATATATTATATGTGTGTGTATGAGGTTTGCTCTCAGATTTATTTTATCGATTTAATCAGCTTAAAACCAACCTAGCCTCCCACAGGGAGAGAGAAGGCAGCCTCTTGGGATCAGTAGCATCCTTCCAGGGCAGGCTTTATAGCTGATGCAAATGATAGCACTCACCCTTGTTCATAGAAAAGGCAGCTGATGACAAACTCAAACTGAACAAAATGAGATTGCCCCCTGGCAGCCCCAGCTCTTTTTCACTCTATAGATGTAAATGCTCCTCCAACAGCCTTTGCTTTCCTAGGAGTCTGGAAATGTGTTTCTCTTGAGGAGGACATATGATACAATGCAATAAGCAGAAGTCTTTAAAAATGTGTAAGGATTCTCAGAATGATGACCTTCACTAACGACTGGGGCTGATCATTAGATCCCAGAAAGGCCCATGCCATTTCAAGCAAGTCAGTGGGATCGAATGGATGTGGCACTGCTTCTGGAGGCAGAGGGCCTCTGTTCAAATCTTGCCTCTGATGCTCACAGCCTGTGTGAACCTTGGAAAAGGCTCTTAAGTTTCCTCATTTCTAAAATGAGAGGGTAAACCTGATGGCCTCTAAGAGCCTCTTCCAGACGATTTTGTGGTCTTAATTAGGGCTCTGCATGAATGGGGATTGTTTGGACCCATGGTTGCTGAAAGATTGTATTTTACTTAGACTGGCATTTCCTTGGAAGCATTGAGCTTGGATTTTGGAAGAGCTAACTTGAATTTAGAAGTGCAGGATTAAATTTTAGCTCTTCATCTTCCTGCCTAAGAGATGATTCAAGTCACTCATCACCTCTGGACCTTGGTTTCATCTTCTTGAATGTGGGGGACTTCAGTTACATAATACTTGTATAACCTGCACAGGGAGTTTGTTATGAGGATCAAATAAGATAATATCACATATGCTATTTTTAGGGTTGACAACTTTTCAGCTGAAGGATAATGTAGCAATATAGTGAAAAAAAATTTAAGACCCTGTATGGTTTCATCCAGTCAATAAACATTCATTAATTTATTTTTTAATTAAGCATCAATTAAATGCCAGACACTGTGTTAAGTATTAGGAAGCTCACTGGATATGCACTGGGTCTGGAGTCAGAAAACCTGAGTTCAAATATGACTTGACATTTACTGGCTGGGTGATCTTGGGCAAGTTTGTCTTAATCCACTAGAGAAAAAAAAAAGGCAAACCATGCCAGTATCTTTGACAAGAAAACCCTTCTTGTCCTTGTGGGCAGTGTGGTCCATGGGATCACAGAGAGTTCAACACAAATGACCAATAATAAAAAGATACTCCCTACCCTCAAGGAATTCACAGTCTAATGGAGGAGATAACATGCAGACAACTATGTACAAATAAACTGTGGCTAAGATAAAGAGGAAATACAGAGAATTATACAAGATTGGGAAAGACCTCCCCAAGAAGGTAACATTTTTGCAGGGATTCTGCTAGGAGGCAGAGATGAGGGAAAAAGCATTCCAGCCATGGCAAACAGTCAGTGAAAAGGCTTATTTAGAAAATGGAATATCTTGTTCAAGGAACAGCAAGACTAGTGTCATGGGACCATAGAGTATGGAGATGAGGATAAAATGTTGGAAAACTAGAAAGGAAGGAATAGGGGGAAGAGGAAGGGCCAGACCAAGTTATATTAGGCTTTTCTGCCTGGGTCTATTTTTCTTCCTTTCCAGAAGTGATCTGTGAATTCTTTCAATTGGAATTTAATTTTCTGTGTTCAGAAGTTCTGGGAAAATTCCCTTTTATTATTTCCCTTATAATAATGCTGAAGTATTTCTTATTGTTTTTTGTCCTCTTATGTACCTCTGGAAAATCTATGATCCTTAGATTATCTCTGTTCATTCTGTCACTGAATAGTGAGTATATTTTCTTTTAATGTTAATGTTTATGGCCTCTCTTCTTATAGATTGTTCTTCGCTTTTGTATATTTGCATTCCCCAAACTATTGTTCTTCCTTTTGCTTCTTTGGTGAGACTTCCCATTTAATTTCAGTTTTTCTATTTTGCTCATTATTTTTTGCTGTGCAGGCCAGAAAGTCTATTCTCATAATTCTTGTGTTTCTCTCTTTCTTAAAAAAATATTTTCATGTATTTGTTTGTTCCATTAAAATATCACTTAACTCCCTTTCTTCTTCCCCTCCCCCACTGGGGACACAATTTGACAAATTTGACAAAAAAAAAAAGATAACTGTATATATAAAACTATGTACAAATGTCATTTTCAGTATTTATGTTGTTACATATAATGTTCTCTTGGCTCTGCTTTTTTTTTCCTTCATAATTTCATGTAGATCTTTCCATGTTTTTTTCCCAAAATTAACTTGTTTCTTAAGGCAGGGTGGTATTCCATCAGAAGTCACAACTTGTTTAGCCATTCCCCAATTGATGAGTTTCTCTTCAATTTCCAGTTCTTTGCCACTACAAAGAGAGCTGCTACAAATATTTTAGATCATATCAGTTCTTTCCTTTTTCTCCGATCACCATAGAAAATAAACCTAATGGTGATATTGCTGAGCCAAAAGATATACACAGTTTTATAATTCTTTGGGCATCATTCCAGTTACCTTTCCAAAATGATCAGAACAGTTCACAGTTCCACTAACTGTATTGGGGTCTCCATTTTTCCACATCCCCTCCAATATCTGTCGTTTTGCCCATTTATCATTTTAGCCCTTCTTCTTTTAGCCCATCTCTTTTGAACCACTGAGGAACAATGAAGTGTTGTGGTTTCATATTATCCTCAGATTCCATAGTATCCTCTGACTCATTAAAAATTGAATAATTTTCTTTTATTTTGCAGTGTTTATTAACAAATATTTGAAGCCATTTCCCAGATCTAGGTTTTATATTTCTTTTTGGGGCTACTGGTTTTCTTGCTTTATGTTTATGTTCAAGGTCTTTGGAGTCTTCTTTCTGAGGTCTTTGTTAGTCTCAATCTGACGCTCTTCCCATCCCTAATTTTCTCATCGCTCACTTCCAAACTCTATCCTTTCTGAGTTTTCCTTGGAAGCTAGGTCTCAAAGCATCTTGGTCCTCTCAGACTGTGAAGTTCAGGGTTCCCCAGCCTAGGTCTCTGCCCAGACTGTCTGCCAGTTCAGGGCTCTGCCTTTTCCCTCAGGTTTGGTGGAGTGCTTCAAAGCCCCCTCGTGCTGGTATCCCATGCTGGAGACCCAAGCCCACTCTCTCTGTTTCCTGGGTCTCTGGCCCAGCAAGAGTTCTTCTGAGCTTCGCAGCACTGGTGCTCCTGGGTTGCAATCCTGATAGACTTTTATTTATGAAGGACTGTGGCCAGGTTGGCTGTTAAGGTGTAAGCAAATTTCTACAGTCTGGACTTAGGATTTTCACAGCACTAGAAAGGGGGAGAGGGTGTCAGGGATGGTTTTGTTGAAGACTGGGATTTGCTAAAGCAGCCTGTGTATTTGTTTGGGGTTTTTTTCCACTTTCCTCTGAATTCTGGGTGTCCTGGGCAGCAGAAATAGCTGAAGTTGCATAATTTCTATTCTGGATAGGGTTGAGAGGTCAAAGGGATATGAGAAAAAGTCTAGTCTGCCATACTGTGATGGCCTCTGAAGGTCAGAGAATTTTGTATCAGGTCTTGTCGCCAATAGGGAGTCTCTGGAATGGACTGACTATGGGGCAACATGGTCAGGTCTGCTCTTTAGGAAGTTGCTTTGGCAACAGAGTCGCCGATAGACCACAGTAGGGGAGACCCGTGGCAGGAAGATCCACGGGAGCCCATGACAGCAGTCTGTGTCTGAGGTGGCAGGGAAGGCGACGGTACCCACGAACACCCCCAGGTCACGTGGGGCTTGATGCACCATGTGTATAAATTGGATCAGCTGGGAAGAGCTGTGGATCCCACCGATTATTGCGGTTTGTCCTTTGTCTTCAGGGGTCCAACAACTCCACCGGGCGATGTCTTCTTGCCTGTGAACTGGATTTCAGTGTAGTGAGGTGATGCGAGGCTGTCAGTCTCTCTCTTCCAAAGTCATCCAAGTCAAGTCAGGATGCCCGTGGACAGCCCAGGAAGCGGCAGATGTCCTTTAATGCCAGCCCGGGCTCCGAGCCCTCCGCAGCACTTGCTTCAGCCACTTTCATGGGTGCTGAAACACACTGTTGTTGCCATCTACCCATCCTGCTGGGGAAGTCTTTGTCCGCCCAGGAGAGACATCCCCCCTCAATCCCCAATGGCTCTGCGCCATCCATCGCCCTGCTGCACGTGCTACGGCTTCTTGGAGTGGTCGGGGAGGACCAGCACCTCTATCGTGAGGGCGGCTCAGCCAACGCTGGCATCCTCCTTTCAGCCAACTCACACATCCTACGGGGAATCACTCCCAGTGCACGGTAAAAGGCAATGCCAGTCCGGCTCCTTAGCGCAGCTAAAGGTCTGCTCTCCTATTTCTCAGATCATAGAACCACCGATCTAGAAAGGACCGTAGAGGCAGTCACTTGATTGAATGAGAAAAGGCAAGGGGGCACCACAACTAGAAGGGCACGTGGCATATCCAATCACTCCACTGTCTGCAGCGAAAAGGCGACAGTCAGCCCAGCTGGCTGAATGGACGAAGAGCTCTCTGATACTCACATTCCTCCTCTTTTTCTGACACACCAGCTTTAACTTAGATGTCATGTCTGCCTTCATGAGTTCCTCTTGTTTATGTTACACGGATATAACTAACCTTTATTTATGAAAATGATGATCAAAAGGAGGATGGCTAGCATTCATATAGCACTATAAAGGTGTAAGTTTCGTCAGCTTTTAAATCTTTCAAATTGACTAACAATATAATGCTAACTATGTGCCAAGCACCATCCTAGGCACTTTGCAAGTTATCTCATTTGGTTTTTACAACAGTCCTGTGAAGTACATCCTACTATTATCTTTATTTTACAAACTGGGAAAATGGAGGCATGAAGAAATTAAATGACTCACCCAGGGTCATAAAACTAGTTAAGTATCTGAAGCCAGATTCAAGCCCAGTTCCTTATGCTGCTAAGTCTCCATCTCTATCCAGTGAACACCTCAATGCCCCTGCCCACCCTAGGCACCCCCTCAGACTTTTTATTTGCCAAGTAGTGGCCTCTCCACCAAGTTTCAGACAAATACTCTTGCTCTTTTCCCTGAAGAGTCATCAAGTATTGGTTCTTGGGCCCTTGCCCTAGCCTCAAGCCCAACAACCCTGTTTAGAGGAAACTTGACTGCCTGGTGCCCTGAGGTCTGCACCCATATGAGGTCAAATAGGAAAAGATCCTCAGTACTTCTGAAGCAAAGCAGTCATGAATGCAAACGTTTCTCCTCTTCCTGTTAGTAAGGCAATGAAATCCGGGTCAGGAACTCTACATACCAGACAAACTGGACTCCTCTCAGTCCCTAAATTCACCTTTTCCTCCCTCCAAACCCTTGCTCATGAGAGTTCTCTCTGCCTAAAATATCTTCTCTCACATTCTATCCCGTTGAAATCCCAATTCAGTAACCTTTCTTCCCTCTGACCTCACATAGCATCTATGTAGTGCACTGTTATAAGTGCAGTCATTTTTCATTTTCTGACTCTTCATGACCCCATATGAGGTTTTCTTAGAAAAGATACTGCAGTGGTTTGCCATTTCTTTCTCCAGCTCATTTAACAGATGAGGAAACGGAAGCAAACAAGGTTAAGTGACTTTCCAAGGGTCACACAGCTAATAAGTGTGGTTTGACATTTCCTTCTCTGGCTCATTTTACAGATGAGGAAATGGAGACAAATAAAGTTAAGTGACTTGCCCAGGATCACACAGTTAAACGTGGTTTGCCACTTCCTTCTCCAGCTCTTTTTACAGATGAGAAAACTGAAGCAAACAAAGTTAAGTGACCAGCATAACACAGCTAGGAAGCGTCTGAGGCCATATTTAAACTCAGGCAGATGAGTCTTCTGGACTCCAGACCCAGTTTTCTGTCCACTGGCACCATGTACTTGCCCATAATGCCTGGTACTATGATACAAGTTATTATGTAATATATGTGAACAGGTTGCATCCTCCATCAGAAGGTAAGCTCGGCATGGGCAGGAGCCACATCTAATGAAAACATTCAGTCTTCAGCATCCAGCACACATAGCACACACAAATGGCAGCCCAGGAACCCCCCCCAGGTGTCCTTCCTTTCCCACTGGCTTCTCCCTCCCTGCTGCCCTCCTCACAGTCCCACTCATGGCTTCCTTTGTCTCTTGCCTAGCCTCAGGTAGGATTGAGTCAGGTCTAGGATAGTAACAAAGGAGAAGAGAGAGGGAGGTTAAGCCTTCTGAGCTGGAGGGTCCTCCAGTATCCAGAGTGCATTTCCCAGACCCCAACTCCTTTTCTTAACAGCATTCAGAACCCTCATCTGCTCCTCCTCTCAGAGCCCCTAGCCCAGACTGGAGATAAAAATCCTGGATATTGGCAGCTGGATTTCTTCAAGTCCTCAAGCCGCTGACTTTATTCCTTTGTGTATCCAAAGAGACCCTTATCTCACATCTAGCCTCAGTCAGTCTTTCCCCATGGAATAATAGGTAGAGGAAAACACACCCCATTCCATATTGTTGTTTACTCAAAATCCTTTAGGAAGCTCAAGAGGCCTGTGTACTTGTTCAAGGACAGGAGGGGAGGAGAGAAATTATGAAATTGGATCTTCTTTCTCAGCAGCAGGTGAGGGCTATGAAAGGGAAGAAGGCAAATCAATCCCAAGAGCCACCAGGGAAGGAAATTTGCCAGCCCTTCCAGAGTGTGTGAAGATTTGCAAAGCTCTTTGTTCTCTTGTTGGATTCCCTAACAACCCTCCCTTATAATCCATAACACCCCCATTATTCCTGATTTCTGAGGGTCACAATGGAAGGAAATCCCAGGAGCAACCTATTATATTAGTGAAAGGCAGCTGGGAGGCATAGTGGAGAAAGGGCTGAGCAGGCAGTTAGGAAGTCCAGAGTTCAAAACTGGCCTTGGGCAGTGACTGACTGCCTCATAGTGAGCAAGTCACTTAACCTTTGTTTGTCTCATTTTCTTTCTCCGTTAAAATGGGAAATAATAATGGCACCTATCTCACAGGGCTGTTGTGAGGATCAAGTAAGAGAATGATTATAAAATGTTTAGCACAGCGCCTCACACATAGCTAGCATTATATAAAATTTAGTTATTTTGAAAATTTTAAAAAGATTAGTCTTTGTCATGATGAGAGTTAAAACATAACCTATATATGAAGACCTCCATGAACTGATGCAGAGTGAAATAAGCAGAACCAGGAGAACATTGTACAGAGAAACTGAAACATGGGACCATCAAATGGAACTGACTTCTCTACTAGCAGCAATGCAATGACCCAGGACAATTCTGAGGGACTTGTGAGAAAGAACGCTATCCACATCCAGAGAAAGAACTGTGGGAGCAGAAACACATTAATAAAAATGTATGATGTATCACTTGTTTGTGTGGGTAAAGGATTTGGAATTTTGGTTTTAAAAGATTACTCTAATAGAAAAATGAATAATATGGAAATGGGTTTTGAGCAATAATACCTGTATAACCCAGTGAAATTGCTTGTCAGATCCAGGAGCAGGGAGGGAAAGAACATGAATCATTTAACCATGGGAAAATACTTTAAAATTTAAAAAACAAACAAATAAATTAATGAATAAAATAAAAACATAACCTATGTAACAATCCATGCTAGAGGGTGCAAAGGGAGAGAGGTAGGTGGGTCAGTGGATTGAGAGCCAGACCTAGAGAAAAGAGGTCCTGAGTTCAAATTTAACCCAAGAAACTTCCTAATTATGTGACCCTGGGCAAATCACTTAACTCTTACTGTTTAGTCCTTACCTCCTTTCTGTCTTAGAACCAATACCCAGTATTTATTCTAAGATAGAAGAGAAAGGTTTAAAAAATAAAAGATTTATTTTATATTTATTTATAAAATAATTGGCAGATTTATGAAGGGAACAAAAATAAGAGTCAATCAGGATGGGCAGACAGGAATACGTTGTGATCCACATTGCTCAAAGGATAACCACATATATGTCCAACAGAAATATCATGCAAGACAATTCTTTAAACAAAACAAACAAAACCTCAACCCATAATTTGGCAGAGAAAGGGTTTTTTTTTTTAATTCAATTAAAATTTATTAAGCAACATGTATAGGCACTAAAGGAAGGTTTTGAGCAGATTTGGCATAAGGTATATTAATAAAGAGTTAATATGGAAAGTGAATGATAAGTTACTTAGAAGAGGAAAGGTGTTATCTGCACCCCTCAATAATCTAAAAATGATTTCTCTCCCTAACATTCCTGGATTGGCAAGGCTATGAGTATGCTCTGTATGTTTTGCAAAATTTAACTTATCATCTCTGAATAATCAGCTATGAGGATTCATTTCAAATTCCAAAAGAATGTTAATTTACAACTTACAATTTTGCAAGGTAACACATTATTTTAATATAACAGAGAAACACATTAGTCTGAAGAAAAGCCATTTTATACCCTCTAGCACAAGCTTTTGATTGGAAAGATTTTTTTAAAATCTAAATGGCACACAGCTTGCTCCTGCATCACTCTACCAAAAGGGAAACAAAGAGATGAGGCCTTCAATGACAATCAGTGAGGAGCTGGTGACTCTTTAGAAGCACATGGTTGGAAAGAATCCACAAAGTGTGTTTTGGCCATGCCACCCGGCTTCAAGCCAGCTGGTGGTTCTGTGTTTTCTGCGTTTCTCTCAGGCATGTTCAGTGGCCTGTCTGTTTCTCAGTGACTGATGGGGTAGGAAGAATGGGACGTACCAGCACCACTGAACCTGGCCAGTGTGGAAACAGCATCCCAGGCAGGGAAGTGCTGGCAAGGTTGCCTTTTTTGGTGTTCTATAAAGCCACTTTACTATCAAAGTTACTATCAACCCACTGAACCCAACCTGACATCCTAAGAGCCATCCTTGTGTTTGGGAATATATTGGCTGTTCACTCATGTCCCATTCTTCATGACCCCATCTGGGGTTTCTTGGCAGAGATACTGGAGTGGTTTGCCATTTCCTTCTCCAGATGAGGAAACTAAGGACAAGAAAGATCACATAATTTGCCCCAGGCCACATTGATATTAAGGGGGCAAAGCTACAATGTAAAGGGGAGTCTCTGATGACTAATCCATCATTCTTTTCTTAGTACTACTCTGCTTCCCATGGCATAAAAGATCATTGCATTTTAAGTCAGAAAACCTTGAAGAAAACTTCAAATCCTGTCTTTGCTTATTTCTTCTGAGAAGTTGGGCTTCTGTTTCCTCTTTTACAAATGTAGAAGGTAGGAAAATGATCTCTAAGTTCTTTCAGCTTTAAATGCAGGAGCCTACTTCATTGTAAAGATTTGTAGATTACTCCTATTTTAAATAGATTTCCTTACCTGAGTTTTCATTATTAGGGTGAATTTCCAACCTATGTTCCACCTCAGTTAGATACTCAAAAAAGATGTGGAGGGATGGGAAAATAGTTCATTAACCACTCATTGGAAAGAATTATTAGCCTCACAAGATAACAAAAAGTTAAGCAAATCACATAGGAATAAATAGCTGCTATCCCTTAACATTTGATGATAGCTAATTGAATTCCCAGGAAAGAAATCCTATTTACTCTTATTTTTAGACATAATGTCTAAAAACTTGGTTACCAGGCTTCCTAGTCATAAAAGATTAAAGGTATAAATTAGAAACAGAAGAGAGAATAAAAGAGGCATGTTAGGCTTAAATATAGCAATAAAATAACTGTTGACTGTGATAGCAAGTGAGAAGACAGAAAGATGAGAAAAAGCAGGCATAAACTAAAAACAAAAAAACAAAAAAACAAACGTCTAGGGCCATTTAGTATAATGACAAGCAGCTCAGCACACCTCAATAGTCTTTGAGGACATCACTGTAATACAGAAAAGCACAATCATTAATGGTAAGTGATAATCATGGTTTATTAAAAAAGATTATGTTCATTATACTCTAATACAGCATAGAGAGCTAGAGTTAAGATTGCATAAAAAGGAGGGCAGTGAGGTTGCTCCATAGAATGTGAGCTAGGTCTAGAGATGGGAGGTTCTGGGTCCAAATTTGGCCTCAGATACTTCCCAGCTGTGTGGTTCTAGGCAAGTCATTTAACCCCAAGAGACTAACTCTTATCATTCATCTTCCTTGGAATCAATACATAGTATTGATTCTAAAGAAGGTAAAGATTTTTTAAAAAAGATTGCATAAAAAGTTATTACATTAAGTAAAGACATCTATAAGCAAAGACAATGAAAAAATACAGTTTGAACACAAATCTAATCAGAATTCCTGAAAAAGCTAATGTAAGAATTTTTTGTAAAAAGGGCAAATAAAGTATTTTTAAAACTAAAGCAGAGTGATAGAGGGGGAAAAGAAAAAAAAACAAGAATTCTGGAGTAAAGATATGAATAGAGAATTAACAGCTTGGAACAAAAGGTACCCCACAAAAAAAAAACCTTCCTCATGAAAACTGCTCTCTGAAATTTAGAATAGTTCAAATATAAGCTAATAAATTCATGAGACATAAAGAATATTTTTAAAAAGTCAAAAGATTGAAAAAATAGAAGAGAATGTAAGGTATTCTATAGTAAAAACAACTGATCTGGAAAATAAATCAAAGAGAGATCATTTAAAGAATCATTGAATCGAGGGAGGCAGAGTCAAGATGATGGCCTAGAAGCAGCAGAAGTTCAGACCTCTGAATATCCCGTTACCGATCACAAACTGAATGCTCCTAGGGGACTAAAAATCAAACTTAACAACAAGACAGAGCCAAGGAACCCCCCTGCTGGACTTAATTCAAAAGGTATTCCCCACCCCGAAAAGCCGGAATTCAAGAACACTTGGGTTTAAGGGGAAGACGGAAGGTCCCAGGAGCTATCCCCCTCCACCCCGGGCCCTGAGACTCCAGCAGCAGTGGGAATTTCTGGGCAGGCAAAGATGCTGGTCTGGAGGGTGTACCTTGAAAGCAGGGCTGTGCCAAGTTCAGAGCATCCAACACAGATGGCTGAGAAGGAGCTAGAGAGGGAGCATAGACCTGACAGCCTGGCCAGAGCTGTGGAGATCCTCCACATTTGCTCCAGCCTTATAGGAGGTTTTGGATTCAGAGCACACCCAGCCCAACTAAGCTGAACTTAATCCAATCAAAAGTCTCCAGAACTCAGGGAAGCCCAGGCTCTACACCCATCCTCATTGACTGCTGGACTTTAAGCCAATCAAAAGCCTCCAGAGGACAGGGAAGCTCAAACCCCCAACAACCCTCCCCCAGAGACTACACCTAGAGATTTTCTGTCAAAGTTCCAAGGGGGGAGACAGACAGAAGTCCCCAACACCAAAAAAATGAGAGGAGCAAGAGCACAGATAAATACAAGGAGTAAAGAAGCAGTGAATATGAGCAAACAACAGAAAAAGAAGAAAGAAACTGCAATAGACAGCTTCTACTCAGCAAACAGAACAAAGGGGTAGAGATCAGTAAACGAGAAATCAGAAATCCAGGCAAACTGGATACAGTATATGGAAGAACTGAAAACACAATTAAGAGAGGCTGAAGATAACTGGGGAAAGTACTAAAAAACTAAGATAAATCATCTGGAAATAGAGACACTTGAACTAAAACAAGAAAATAGTGTCTTGAAAGCCAAAATCAACCAGCTGAAAAATGAGGCAAAGGAGATGAAAGATGAGGCAAAGAAGATGAAAAATGAGGTAAGGAGGATGAAAGACGACCTTCAAAGAAAATCAGACCAGAAGGAAAAGGATGACCAAAAAGCCAGGGATGAAATCCAGTCTTTAAGAACCAGAAGACAATAACTGGAACTAAGTTACCTCACAAGACAGCAGGACACTATAAAACAAAATGAAAATAATGAAAAAACTGAGGAAAATGTGAAGCATCTCATTCACAAAACAGACGATTTAGAAAATTGTTCAAGAAGAGACAATTTAAGAATCATTGATTTACTAGAAGTGTGGATTTCAAAACTACTCAACCCTGTTCAAACCATTCTTTAGAGGATGGGATTTGGCTATTTCCTGATAAATAACAATAGATATACTTGGAATGACAGAATCAGGTCTTGGAAACTACAAGCTCCACCCTACTCAAGGTAACAGGATTTAGAAAGGGCTGCAGCAAAGCTCAAGATTTAATTATTTGAGAATATGACCTTCAACAGACATGTGCAAAGGGGACAGACCTCTGGGCGGACCTGGGTTAAGCTAGAGCCAACATTGGCACAACTGAGACACAGGAAGTGAGGTAGAGGAGAGCTGAGGAGGCTGGGACTTCCTGTGTGGAGGGAGAGTGTGGTTGTTGGAGCCTGGTGCTTGGAGTGGAGGTGGACACTAGGGGGACTGATTATGGACAAACTTTGGTGTAGAAGGAAATAGTGAAAGAAGAAAAGGCAGGACCAGGGGTAGAAATCAAAATGCTGGGAAATATACAGCTAGTAATCATAACTCTGAATGTGAATGGAATGAACTCACCCATAAAATGCAAGTGAATAGCAGAGTGGATTAGAATCCAAAACCCTACCATATGCTGTTTACAAGAAACACATATGAGGAAGATAGATACGCATAGGGTGAAAGTAAGAGGATGGAGCCAAATCTACTGGGCATCAAGTGATAAAAAGAAGGCAGGAGTCACAATCATGATATCTGACATAGCCAAAGTAAAAATAAATCTAGTTAAAAGAGATAGGGAAGATAATTACATCCAGAGAAAAGGCGGTATAGACAATGAGGAAATATCTGTACTCAACATGTATGCACCAAATGGCATAGCATCCAAATTTATAACGGAGAAACTAGAGGAGCTCAAGGATGAAATAGACAGAAAAACTATACTAATGGGAGACCTGAACCTTCCTCTATCTGAACTAGATAAATCAAACAAAAAATAAATTAAAAAGAGGTAAGAGAAGTGAATGAAAGCTTAGAAAAATTAGAGTTAGTAGACATGTGGAGAAAAATAAATAGAGACAAAAAGGAATATACCTTCTTTTCAGCAGCACATGGTACATTCACTGGTACAGCACATGTACATTCACAAAAATTAACCATATATTAGGGCATAAAAACATTACTAATGAATGCAAAAGGGCAGAAATAATGAATGCAACCTTCTCAGATCATAATGCGATGAAAATAATAATTAGTAAGGGTAGATGGAGAGGTAAATTAAAAATGATTTGGAAATTAAATAATACTATTCTCCCAAACAGGTTAGTTAAAGAACAAATCATAGAAACAATTAATAACTTCATGGAAGAAAATTACAATGATGAGACATCTTTTCAAAACCTATGGGATGCAGCCAAAGCAGTATTCAGAGGCAAATTTATATCCTTGAGTTCATATATTAACAAATTAAGAAGGGCAGAGGTCAATGAATTGGGCATGCAAATTAAAAAATTAGAAAGTGAACAAATTAAAAATCCTCAAATGAAGACTAAATTAGAGATCCTACAAATCAAAGGAGAAATTAATAAAATTGAAAGTCAAAGAACTATTGATTTAATAATTAAGACTAAAATCTGGTACTTAGAAAAAAACAAATAAAATAGACAATGTACTAGTCAGTCTAATTTTAAAAAAGGAAATAAAAAAACCAAATTGGACTTCCAGTCAAGATGGCAGCTTAGAGAAAGCTAAAGTTCAGAGGTCCAGAAACCCTTCCTTACCAATCTCAAACGGAATGCTCCTAGGGCATCAAAATTCAAAACAAACAGCAGAATAGACCCCGGAAACACTCCTCCTGGAGCTGGATCAAAAGGTACGGCCCCCCAAGAGTCAGAGCCCGAGATCACTCGGATCTAAGGGGAAGGCAAAGGGAAGGTCCCAGGACCCATCCCCCCAACCCAGAGTGCTGAGTCCAAGGCAGCAGCAGGAACCTCAGGGCAGGCAGGGGGGCCTCAGGAGCTGGCTGTTCTGAGGGCCGCCCCCTGAAAAAGACCTGAGCCAGTCACGGGCGCACCCAGACAGCAGGGAGGCGGGGGGGGGGGGGGGAGCATGTAGCCCCCTGACCAGATCCTTCCCTATGAGTCTGACTGAAAATCCTTGCCTGAGGGCATACTCAGTCTGAGGTTAATCCTATCACCAGCCCTCAGAGCTCCAGGAAGCTGCGGCCCCTCCCCCTTCAGAGTGCTGGCTCTTCCTGCCAGCTGAGGCACAGAAACAAGGGCCAAGCCATAGAACTGACAATCTGCCTAGGGCTAAAACCTCTGAATGCCAGAAAGAGATAAGAAAAGCTAATCCTCCCCACTCAGATAGAGATGGCAAACTCCACAGAAGCACAAAAAACCCAAAATTCCAAAAAAAAAAAAAAACAAGAAGAAGGGGGTGACTTTGGACACATTTTATGCAGCAAAAATACAAAACACAGAGGAGAGAGAAGAGGAAACACAAGCAAATGCTCCGAAACCTTCCAAAGGAAATGGAAACTCTCCACAAACCCATGAAGAATATGAATCAGAAATGATCAAAAAGATGGAAGCCTTCTGGGAGGAAAAATGGGAAATAATGCAAAAGAAATTCACACATCTACAAAACCAGTTTGACCAAACTGAAAAGGAAAACCAGGCTTTAAAGCAAGAACTAATAAAGCAAAGCCAAAAGACCAAGAAATTAGAAGAGAACATAAAATATCTCACTGACAAGGTGACAGATTTAGAAAATAGAGGGAGAAGAGATAATTTAAGAATAATTGGACTTCCAGAAAACCCAGAAATAAACAACAAACTCGACATCGTAATACAAGATATAATCAAAGAAAATTGCCCAGAGATTCTAGAACAAGGGGGCAATACAGCCACTGACAGAGCTCACAGAACACCTTCTACACTAAAACCCCAAAAGACAACTCCCAGGAATGTAATTGCCAAATTCCAAAGCTCTCAAACAAAAGAAAAAAATCCTACAAGAAGCCAGAAAAAGACAATTTAGATATAAAGGAATACCAATCAGGGTCACACAAGACCTTGCAATTTCTACTCTGAATGATCGTAAGGCATGGAACATGATCTTCAGAAAGGCAAGAGAGCTGGGTCTTCAAACAAGAATGAGCTATCCAGCAAAACTGACTATATACTTCCAAGCGAAAGTATGGGCATTCAACAAAATAGAAGATTTCCAAGTTTTTGCAAAGAAAATACCAGAGCTCTGTGGAAAGTCTGACACCGAAAAACAAAGAGCATGGAATACCTGAAAAGGTAAATATGAAGGAAAGGGAAAAGGAGAAAAATGTTATCTTCTTCTTTTACTCAAACTCTCTTCTATAAAGACTAAATTTATATCAATCTATGTATACTAACATGCGGGGAAAATGTAATGTGTAAATAGGGGGAAAAGAAAGGCCAAATAGAATAATCTTTATCACACAAAGATTCACATAGGAAGGGGAGGGGAAGGAAACTTCTATAAGAAGGAGAGGAAGAGAATTTTTACTTAAACCTTAATCTCAGGGAAATTTATTCTGAGAGGGAAAAACACCCAGATCCATTGGGATCTTGAATTCTATCTTACCCATCAAGAGTAGGGAGAAGGGAAAACCAAGGGCGGGGAGGGCGGGAGGGAAAACAAAAGGGGAGGGAAAGAGAGGGGGAGGGGGAGGGAACAAAAAAAAGGGAATATATCAAGGGAGGGGACAAGGGGGACAGATTTAAACTAAATCACTGGACTAAAAGGTAGAGCTGAAGAAGAAAAGGTTAGAATTAGGGAAGGATATCATAATGCCAGGGAATCCACAAAAAAAAAAGTCATAACTTTGAACGTGAATGGGATGAACTCACCCATAAAACGTAGAAGAATAGAAGAATGGATTAGAATCCAAAACCCTACCATATGTTGTCTTCAAGACACACACATGAGGCGGGTTGATACCCACAAGGTCAGAATTAAAGGATGGAGTAAGACCTTCTGGGCCTCAACTGACAGAAAAAAGGCAGGAGTGGTAATCATGATATCTGATAAAGCCAAAGCAAAAACAGACCTGATCAAAAGGGATAGGGAAGGTAATTATATTTTGTTAAAAGGGACTTTAGATAATGAGGAAATATCACTAATCAACATGTATGCACCAAATAATATAGCACCCAAATTTCTAATGGAGAAACTAGGAGAATTGAAGGAAGAAATAGACAGTAAAACCATATTAGTGGGAGACTTAAAGGAACCATTATCAAATTTAGATAAATCAAATCAAAAAATAAATAAGAAAGAGGCAAAAGAAGTGAATGAAATCTTAGAAAAATTAGAATTAACAGATATATGGAGAAAAATAAATAGGGATAAAAAGGAATAGACCTTTTTCTCAGCACCACATGGCACATTCACAAAGATTGACCATACATTAGGTCACAGAAATATGGCACACAAATGCAGAAAAGCAGAAATAATAAATGCAGCCGTTTCAGATCACAATGCAATAAAAATAATGTTCAGTAATGGTACATGGAAAACCAAATCAAAAACTAATTGGAAATTAAACAATATGATACTCCAAAACCGTTTAGTTAAAGAAGAATTCATAGAAACAATTAACAATTTCATCGAGGAAAATGAAAATGGCGAGACATCCTTTCAAACCTTTTGGGATGCAGCCAAAGCGGTAATCAGAGGTAAATTCATATCCCTGAGTGCATATATCAATAAACTAGGGAGAGCAGCGATCAATCAATTGGAAATGCAAATAAAAAATACTCGAAAACAATCAAATTAAAAACCCCCAGCAGAAAACCAAACTAGAAATCCTAAAAATTAAGGGAGAAATTAATAAAATTGAAAGTGATAGAACTATTTATTTAATAAATAAGACAAGAAGCTCGTATTTTGAAAAAACCAACAAAATAGACAAAGTACTGGTCAATCTAATTAAAAAAAGGAAGGAAGAAAAGCAAATTAACAGCATCAAAGATGAAAAGGGGGACATCACCTCCGATGAAGAGGAAATTAAGGCAATCATTAAAAATTACTTTGCCCAATTATATGGCAATAAATACACCAATTTAGGTGATATAGATGAATATATACAAAAATATAAATTGCCTAGACTAACAGAAGAAGAAATAGAATTCTTAAATAATCCCATATCAGAAAATGAAATCCAACAAGCCATCAAAGAACTTCCTAAGAAAAAATCCCCAGGGCCTGATGGATTCACCAGTGAATTCTATCAAACATTCAGAGAACAGTTAATCCCAATACTATACAAACTATTTGACATAATAGGCAAAGAGGGAGTTCTGCCAAACTCCTTTTATGACACAAACATGGTACTGATTCCAAAACCAGGCAGGTCAAAAACAGAGAAAGAAAACTATAGACCAATCTCCCTAATGAATATAGATGCAAAAATCTTAAATAGGATACTAGCAAAAAGACTCCAGCAAGTGATCAGAAGGGTCATCCACCATGATCAAGTAGGATTTATACCAGGGATGCAGGGCTGGTTCAATATTAGGAAAACTATCCACATAATTGACCACATCAACAAGCAAACCAACAAGAACCACATGATTTTCTCAATAGACACAGAAAAAGCCTTTGATAAAATACAACACCCATTCCTATTAAAAACATTAGAAATATAGGAATAGAAGGGTCATTCCTAAAAATAATAAACAGTTGTAAAAAATAGACTCGAATACAGGACTACAATCCCCATGAGCCTTTGCTCCACACTTCCCCAGAATGCCTTGTAATCTCACCTGGGCCGAGATCGAGAAGATATTTAAGCAAAGGCTTTTGAATGGCTCGGCCCTTTTGGACTTCCGTTTGGAGCAGAGGCGTCTCTTCCATGATGTGAGGTTATTTTGTCTAGGCCTCTGGCCTAGGCACATGTTTCTTACTTGTATATTCTTAATCTTTAACCTTTAATAAACCTCTAAAAAATATAGTACTCCTTGCAGAGAGTAACTAATTTCTACCTGCCTCAGTCTCCCCATCTCCCCTAAATTTTAACTGTTACACAGTATATATCTAAAACCATCAGCTAATATCATCTGCAATGGGGATAAACTAGATGCATTCCCAATAAGATCAGGAGTGAAACAAGGATGCCCATTATCACCTCTACTATTTGACATTGTACTAGAAACACTAGCAGTAGCAATTAGAGAAGAAAAAGAAATTGAAGGCATCAAAATAGGCAAGGAGGAGACCAAGTTATCACTCTTTGCAGATGACATGATGGTCTACTTAAAGAATCCTAGAGATTCAACCAAAAAGTTAATTGAAATAATCAACAACTTTAGCAAACTTGCAGGATACAAAATAAACCCACATAAGTCATCAGCTTTTCTATATATCTCCAACACAGCTCAGCAGCAAGAACTAGAAAGAGAAATCCCATTCAAAATCACCTTAAACAAAATAAAATACCTAGGAGTCTATCTGCTGAGACAAACACAGGAACTATATGAACACAACTACAAAACACTCTCCACACAACTAAAACTAGACTTGAGCAATTGGAAAAACATTAACTGCTCATGGATAGGACAAGCCAATATAATAAAAATGACCATCCTACCCAAACTTATTTGTCTATTTAGTGCCATACCCATTGAACTACCAAAATACTTCTTCACTGATTTAGAAAAAACCATAACAAAATTCATCTGGAATAACAAAAGATCAAGGATATCCAGGGAAATAATAAAAAAAAAACACATATGATGGGGGCCTTGCAGACCCAGACCTTAAACTATATTACAAAGCAGCAGTCATCAAAACAATTTGGTACTGGCTAAGAGACAGAAAGGAAGATCAGTGGAATAGACTGGGGGAAAGCGACCTCAGCAAGACAGTATACGATAAACCCAAAGATCTCAGCTTTTGGGACAAAAATCCACCATTCGATAAGAACTGCTGGGAAAACTGGAAGACAGTGTGGGAGAGATTGGGTTTGGATCAACACCGCACACCCTACACCAAGATAAATTCAAAATAGGTGAATGACTTAAACATAAAGAAGAAAACCATAAGTAAATTGGGTAAACACAGAATAGTATACATGTCAGACCTTTGGGAGGGCAAAGACTTTAAAACCAAGCAAGACATAGAAAGAATCACAAAATGTAAAATAAATAATTTTGACTACATCAAATGTAAAAGCTTTTGTACAAACAAAACCAATGTAACTAAAATCAGAAGGAAAACAACAAATTGGGAAAAAATCTTCAAAGAAACCTCTGACAAAGGTTTAATTACCCAAATTTAAAAGAGCTAAATCAATTGTACAAAAAATCAAGCCATTCTCCAATTGATAAATGGGCAAGGGACATGGATAGGCAGTTCTCAGATAAAGAAATCAAAACTATTAATAAGCGCATGAAAAAGTGCTCTACATCTCTTATAATCAGAGAGATGCAAATCAAAACAAGTCTGAGGTATCACCTCACACCTAGCAGATTGGCTAACATGACAGCAAAGAAAAGTAATGAATGCTGGAGGGGATGTGGCAAAATTGGGACAGTAATGCATTGCTGGTGGAGTTGTGAATTGATCCAACCATTCTGGAGGGCAATTTGGAACTATGCCCAAAGGGCGACAAAAGAATATCTACCCTTTGATCCAGCCATAGCACTGCTGGGTCTGTACCCCAAAGAGATAATGGAGAAAAAGACTTGTACAAGAATATTCATAGCTGCGCTCTTTGTGGTGGCCAAAAATTGGAAAATGAGGGGATGCCCATCAATTGGGGAATGGCTGAACAAATTGTGGTATATGTTGGTGATGGAGTACTATTGTGCTAAAAGGAATAATAAAGTGGAGAAGTTCCATGGAGACTGGAACGACCTCCAGGAAGTGATGCAGAGCGAGAGGAGCAGAACCAGGAGAACATTGTACACAGAGACTAATACACTGTGGTATAATTGAATGTAATGGACTTCTCCATTAGTGGCAGTGTAATGTCCCTGAACAATCGGCAGGGATCCAGCAGAAACAACACTATCCATAAACAGAGGACAAACTGTGGGAGTAGAAACACCAAGGAAAAGCAACTGCCTGACTACAGCGGTTGAGGGGACATGACAGAGGAGAGACTCTAAAGGAAACCCTAATGCAAATATTAACAACATAGCAACGGGTTCGAATCAAGAACACATGTGATACCCAGTGGAATCACGCATCGGCTATGGGGGTGGGGGGGAGGAAAAGAAAATGATCTTTGTCTTTAATGAATAATACTTGGAAATGATCAAATAAAATATTATAAAATTTAAAAAAAAAAACAAATTGACAGTATCCAAGACGAAATGGGAGACTTCATCTCTAATGAAGAGGAAATTACGGCAATCATTAAAAACTACTATGCTCAATTATATGGCAACAAATATGGCAATCTAGGTGAAATGGATGAATACTTACAAAAAAAATAAACTTCCTAGACTAACAGAGGAAGAAATAAATTAACTAAACAACCCCATATCATAAAAAGAAATTGAACAAGTAATCCCTAAGAAAAAATCCCCAAGTCCAGATGGATTCACAAATGAATTCTATCAAACATTCAAAGAACAACTCATCCCAATATTATACAAACTATTTCACAGAATAAGCCAAGAAGGAGTTCTACCAAATTCCTTATGACACAAACATGGTACTGATTCCAAAACCAGGCAGGTCAAAAACAGAGAAAGAAAACTACAGACCAATCTCCCAGACCAATGAATATAGATGCAAAAATATTAAATAGGATACTAGCAAAAAGACTCGAGCAAGTCATCACAAGGGTTATCCACTATGAACAGGTAGGATTCATACCAGGAATGCAAGGATGGTTCAATATTAGGAAAACCATCCAAGTAATTGACCATATTAACAAGCAAACTGACAAAAATCACATGATTATCTCAATAGATGCAGAAAAAGCCTTTGATAAAATACAACACCCATTCCTATTGAAAACACTAGAAAGTATAGGACTAGAAGGACCTTTCCTAAAAATAATAAAGAGTATCATCAGCAAACATCATCTGCAAAGGGGATAAACTAGATGCATTCCCAATAAGATCAGGAGTGAAACAAGGATGCCCATTATCACCGCTATTATTTAACATTCAACTAGAAACACTAGCAGTAGCAATTAGAGAAGGAAAATAAATTGAAGGTATTAAAATTGGCAATGAGGAGACCAAGCTATCACTCTTTGAGGATGATATGATGATATATTTAAAGAATCCTAGAGAATCAACCAAAAAGCTAGTTGAAATAATCAACAACTTTAGCAAAGTTGCAGGATACAAAATAAACCCACATAAGTCATCAGCATTTCTGTATATCTCCAATCCATCTCAGCAGCAAAAATTAGAAAGAGAAATTCCATTTAAAATCACCCTAGACAATATAAAATACTTAGGAATCTATCTGCTGAGACAAACACAGGAAGTACATGAACACAACTACAAAACACTCTCCATATAACTAAAACTAGATCTAAACAATTGAAAACACATTGATTGCTCATGGGTGGGACGAGGTAACATAATAAAAATGACAATCCTACCCAAATTAATTGACTTATTTAGTACCATACCCATTGAATTACCAAAAAACTTCTTTACAGAATTAGAAAAAAAATAGCAAAGTTCATTTGGAAGAAAAAAAGATCAAGGATATCCAGGGAAATCATGAAAAAAAATGCAAAGGAAGGAGGACTTGCAGTCCCAGATCTCAAACTATTCTATAAAGCAGTAGTCATTTGGTACTGGCTAAAAGACAGAAAGGAGAATCAGTGGAATAGACTTGGGGTAAATGACTTCAGCAGGACAGTCTATGATAAACCCAAAGATCCCAACTTTTGGTGCCAAAACCCAGTATTTGATAAAAAAAACTGCTGGGAAAATTGGAAGACAGTATGGGAGAGATTAGATTTTGATCAACATCTCACACCACTCAGAATGGGTGAATGACCTGAATATGAAGAAGGAAACTATAAGCAAATTAGGCAAACACAGAATAGTATGCTTTTCTTTGGGATCTTTGGGAAAGGAAAGACTTTAAAACCAAGCAAGAGCTAGAAAAAAATCACAAAATGTAAAATCAATAATTTTGATTACATCAAATTAAAAAGGTTTTGTACAAACAAAACTAATGCATCCAAAATTAGAATAGATGCAACAAATTGGGAAACAATCTTCATTACAAAAACGTGTGACAAAGGTCTAATTATACAAATTTATAAAGAGCTAAACCAGTTGTACAAAAAATCAAGCCATTCTCCAATTGAAAATGGGCAAGGGACATCAATAGGCAATTTTCAGTTAAAGAAATCAAAACTATTAATAAGCACATGAAAAAGTGTTCTAAATCTCTTATAATCAGAGAAATGCAAATCAAAACAACTCTGAGGTATTACCTCATACCTGGCAGATTGGCTAACATGACAGCAAAGAAAAGTAATGAATGTTGCAGGGGATATGGCAAAATTGGGACAGTAATGCATTGCTGGTGGAGTTGTGAATTGATCCAACCATTCTGGAGGGCAATTTGGAACTATGCCCAAAGGGCGACAAAAGAATATCTACCCTTTGATTCAGCCAGAGCACTGCTGGGTCTGTACCCCAAAGAGATAATGGAGAAAAAGACTTGTACAAGAATATTCATAGCTGCGCTCTTTGTGGTGGCCAAAAATTGGAAAATGAGGGGATGCCCATCAATTGGGGAATGGCTGAACAAATTGTGGTATATGTTGGTGATGGAATACTATTGTGCTCAAAAGAATAATAAAGTGGAGGAATTCCATGGAGACTGGAACAACCTCCAGGAATTGATGCAGAGTGAGAGGAGCAGAACCAGGAAACATTGTGCACAGAAACTGATACACTATGGTACAATCGAATGTAATGGACTTCTCCATTTGTGGCAATGCAATGATCCTGAACAACTCAGAGGAACCTACGAGAAAAACCACTATCCACATACAGAAGAAACACTGTAGGAGTAAGTATTCCCACAGTGTGGGAGTAAACACTGTGGGAGTACCAAAGAAAAACAACTGCTTGAATACATGGTTTGAAGGCATATTGTTGGGGTTGTAGTCTAAATGAACATCCTAGTGTAAAAACAACACGGAAATGGGTTCTGATCAAGGACACATGTAATATTGAATGAAATTGCGTGTTGGCTGTGGGAAGAATGGGAGGGGAAGGAGGGTAATAATGTGATTATTGTAACCAAGGAATAATGTTCTAAATTGACTAAATAAAGTTATTCAAATGGAAAAGAAAAGAATCATTGAATCACCAGAAAATCATGACACAAAAAAAAAGCTTTGACATATTTCACAGTATTCATTCTAAAATGGAAGGTATTTTTTATTTAATTAATTTAGAATATTTTCCCATGGTAATATGATTCACATCATTTCCCACCCCTCTCACTTCCCAGAGCCAACAAGCAATTCCACTGGATTTTACATGTATCAGTTTTCAAAACCTATTTCCATATTATTACTATCTGCAATAGAGTGATCATTGAGAGTCAACATCCCCAATCATATACCCAAAAGAAAGAAGGTATTTTTAAAGTTTTTAAATTGAAAAAAAGAAATAATAAAAAGAAACTAGCCCTGATCTCATAGAACCAGAAGAGAAAGTAGAAATAGAATGAATTCCTTAGTCACCTTCCAAAATGAAAAGTTCAAGGAATAATTATAGCCAAAATCCAGGGTTCCCAGGTAACTCCCAAGTCAAAGAAAAAATACTGCAAGCATCCGGAAAGAAATAATTCATGTACTGAGAAGCCAGTCAGAATCACACACAGTTCAGCAGCCACTCCTGTTAAGGAATAAAAATCTTGCAATACAATAGTCCAGAAGGTGAAGAATGTGAGTTTATATCCCAAAAGAATTTACTCAGCAAATATGAGTATAATCTTCTAGAGGGAAAAAAAAAATAGCTATTTAATGAAATTGAAGATTTAAAGGCTTCTGGATGAAAAGATCATAGCTGAGAAGAAAATCTGATATAGCATAGAAATATACATTTTAGAAAAATTTACAGCTAGAACAATTTAATGTGTCCACTTTCTAGTTCTCTCGATAATTAATAGATTGAAATAGGCACAAAGAATTTGTTATTTAACTTTCTTTTATACTTTGTTCTAAATGAAATACTGAACCTAATATAAACTTCGTATGTTTATGTATTATGCTATCATTTTATTTTTGAAAATTCACATGGCTAACTGTTTGCAAGTGATCAGTAATCTTAAGTCATTACCAAAAAAAAAGTTCTTGCCTTTTGCAAAGGATTGTGTAACACTGGGAAAACATTAAACAAAACAAACAAACAAACAAAAAAACTCTACTGGAGATACATCACATATAGGCAGTACATGGACAGAGCTTCAGATTTCAAGTCAGGAAGATCAATCCAAATCTGATCTTAGACACTCTACACAGATAGTTGTGTGAGCCTGGACAAGTCATTTAACTTCTATTTGTCTTGGATATAAACACTAAGTAAATGCAATATGAATAAGAAATACATGCTGTATTTACTTAGCATTCAAAGTAATTTTAAAGAAATGGAAAATACTAACAAGGAAGAGGATCATAAAAAGCCTTGGCAATCAAGGGGCACTAGAGCTGTGCTTCAAATGAAAAGGGAAATTATAAGAGATGGGGATCTGAGAGGAAGACAGTCTAGGTGTGGGAGAAAGTCTTTGCAAATTCAGAGAAGACTTTTGAAGGAGATTCCATTTTTGAATGCATTCACATTTGTACTTCAAATATTGATCTTTCACCTAGCTACATCGAAAAAGAAATTGCTATTCCCTAGCTTTTGAGATATTTAACCCAACATTTTTTCACAATCTGTTCCTAAGAAAACATAAGCTATTACCTGGGTATTAAAGAGGAAGCATAATGTCAAGCATGCTGGACTTGAAGTCAGAAAAATCTCGGTTCAAATTTTGCCAAAAGATTATTCATGGCGAGTGAATCTAAAGTCCCTTAAACCTCTATTTCTTCATCTATAGAAGAAATTACCTGTTCTTCCTCACTGGGTAGCTGTGAAACTCAACAAAATAACATATGGAAATACATTATGCAAACTTAAAAATGCTAGAAGGCAGCAATTAATATTTTAATATCTTTCTGAATAAAAAATAGATCATAATTAATCATAATAATTATGAATAAATTCATACACACCTGCCTTTGTATAGAATATACAAGTAAGGGGTAAAGTTTTGGCCTATTGAAAATGCCAAAGTCAATAGTTTTATCAAATGTTTTCCTCAAGATTCATTTGTTCTCAGCTCCAGGGCATCTCCATCATCCATCCAAATGGTTTGATGTTAAATCATATCAGCAGTCCCAGTATTTATGATATTACCATTAATGAGTTTCCTGGAGGTCTCATCCATCATTGTTAATGGTTTCCCTTTCTCTAAGTGAGCTGTTTAATGGCAAGAGGCTGTTTCATCTACTCAAAAACATCATTAGGCAGAGGGATTCTTTTATAGTAAATATTAAAAATCTCTCCCCCTCTTTTGTGGAAACTCATCTCCTAACTCACAACTCGACCACATATTAAAATTTCAAAGCACTTCAAGCGAGCCCATTCTGAGTATAGATAGGAAGAGACCTATATGTATGTATCTATATCTCTACCAATTATGGATAGCTAATCCTAGATATGCTACATATAGATACCTACATTTATCCATAAACATAGATGTGTGCTTGTGTGTATCTATATAGATATAATACATATACCTTCATAATACATATAATAGTATTTATTGTAAGATGGAAGGCACAGGTTTTTTTTTTAAAGGAAGGACTATGAAATAGACAGATGTGAAAATCAAGATTGCACAACATGGCTCTAAGAACTAACTATTAAAGGAGAAGTAAATACTTGGCCTGTCTTTTGGTCTTTACCCTCCTTCCCCATCACACCAGAGCAGAATCAAAACAAGGTATGCAGATGCCATTCCTATCTGCTCCCTATGAGGAACTTCTTGTCCCCTCCATCCTCTTTCCTGGACCTGATTTCATGGTTTTCTAGTGGGCCTGAGCTCTTCAGAAAGAATGGTGGCATTGACAGCTGATAAATAAGTAACGCGTAAAAGAGCCCACCCTTCATCCACATGGGTCAGCATATCTCATCAATGTGAGTTCTTTGGTTGTTTAGGAATGAATGAGAACAGAGATCTTTTGACCTTAAAGGCGGGGCTTAAAGCACTTCTGTAAGAGAGAAGTAATCCAATTTGTGCAAGGAGCAATTTCTGACAGAAATCAGATGCAGAGAAAGCAGGGGAGGTGCAAGAAGGGAAAAAAAAAACCTGAAAGTTCCAGACGGGAACCTGAAGCCTGGGGGACTCCAACTGATCACTTTCTTTCAGCTAGGAGCCAGGGAGAAGAAGCAGGTCTCTCAGGCTAGGAAGAAGTGTGGGTCTCTCTGGAGATCAACTGTTTCCCTATGAGCCCCTGGATATCTCTCACTCAGCTCTCAACAACAGCACAGAGCCATCAGTGAATATTGTGGACAGGGGCTTGAAGAAAGCCTTCCACTGAGATCCCCTTTTCAAAGATCTCATTCTCCATCCCTCTCCCTAACTTGTTTCTGGACTCCAGTACTCAAGCTAGTTAGCTCAGGAGTAGGGACCAAACCAGCAGCTGGCCCGAAGAGGGATCAAGGCCAAGAGCCTTGAACCCCAAGACTTGGGGGGGGCAGTCTGCCAGAGGGGACAAGTCAATAGCGCTTCCTGCTCACCCACTTGCCTTGCCTGACACCCTTACCTCTCCTTCCCTGTGTGGACCCAAATAAATTATCTGCCTCTTGAGAATTAGGTCTGGCTAGATTCTGATATTAGGAAAAGGGGACAGAAGATTTTGGGGAGGATCACACCTGTCACCAAAAGGGAGGGTTAGACCAGGATCCCAGTGATCCAAATAACCATACCCAAGGAGCAGCCATCTCTCCTGGGTTGTGGAGTATCCCAACGTCCTTGGGGGGGGGGGGAAGGGAGGGAAGTGGTAGTTGGTGTACCTGAAGGATCCAGAGGCAGAAGAGTCCATCTTGCCTCTCAAGAATAGCTGGAACCAAAGGGAGGCAGTGTGTCATCTTGCCAAAGCTTTTCCCTCTAGTTCTTGTCCTCCATCTCCCAAAACCATTCTCTGAGGAGACATATTCCCCCTCTCTCAAGGAGACAAGATTTGGTTAACTTTCCCTCAAAAGAAAGAGAGGAGAAGAACAATCTGTTCACCTTCTTCCCCCCTCTCAATTCTTTCCCTCTCTCTCTCCATCATCCCTGTGTGTTTCCTTTTTGGCCATACTTTACACTTCCCATCTTTTTTTCACAGGCATAGAAAGAAACTAACTGATCTGTCATCTCTCATGAGGCCCCCAGATACCTGACACCTGTACAGCATGCTACTTTTACATTTTTATGGGTTTTATCATTTGAACCATAATTTCAATTAAATAATTACAGTTTTATCAACTTCACAAGCTTGTTGTGAGGACTCATATTTGCCTTGCTGTTTTTAACAGGAGGCCTTTTTGCTTCCTAGAAGAAAGGCAAAATACATATGTAAAAAGAATTAATGGGCTTAGAATTTAGCTCTGGCTTTTAAACCTTAATTAGAAATTATAATAATAAGATCTTCCCAAAATGGAGAATTTTCCCTATAAAATAAACATAGCATGTTCATTGGGAAGAAATTATAAAATTAAGTATTAGTTTTCAACATAATGTTATTCTGACAGTCAAGATAGTTATATTTTTAGATAACCAAATATAGTATCCAAGTACAGTACAATAATAGCTTATGTTCCCAACTACATCCTAAATTCTTAAATCACTAATAGAAAGGTAAAAAAATCTATCACCATTTTTCAAATCAATTTTAAAGAATGAGAAGTTTGGCTATGCTTTGAGGAACTTTGAAACAACTAATTGTACTCTGACCACTAACTGGAACAAGGAAACTAAGATCCATATCAATGGGTCAGTCCTGTCTTCTCTGCTTGGAATAGCCTGAATTGGGTCAATCTATATTTGTGCATGACTCTTCCTACCCTTCCCCAGGGGAGCTAAGAAAGAAAAGGACCTGGGCAGATTGGTCTGGTAGTAAATAGTCAGCAATATGCTGCCTCATTTTGGCCAGAAGATCTTCAATAAGAGACAATGAGCCAGTGTGGAAAGATGGCAAGTCTCACAGTAGAGCCACCAGATAGAGCACACTGTTTGGATGGAGAAAGGACCATCACTCAATAGGCACTGGTCTCTTTAGTCACAACTTGCTGTACAAAGAATATTCACCCAAAACGATGCCCTTTTAAACAGTATAAAGGCACAGGATGGGGCGGAGATCATTTGTACAGAATCAAAGGGAGAACATGTACAAGAATTACTGAGGATTAGAAGGGCATGGATGGGCTGTGGAATGAATGAAAACCCAGATCCACTGAAACTTGGTAAAGAGAAGGTTGATTCAATATTTGAATAGATCTATGACTTCATGAACATTTTCTTAAATAATTCAAAATGCAACCCCCATGCCCATAATGTGACTCTCCCTAAGTTTGAGACAAGAGGTCCCCCAATATGCCAGATACATCCTTCCCTTTCTCTTCAAGATAAGGAGTATCTGAATTTTCTGTAAGTTATCCTTTATGCGGCCAAGCCATCTTTTTATTAATCACATATTTATTTGCTATTGAAATAAAGGGTACCATCATAACATTAAAAGAAGAGTCAGGTATTTGGTCAAGACGATGGCTTAGAAGCTGCGAAAGTTCAGCCCTCTGATACCCTTCCTTACTGATCACAAACTGAATGTTCCTAGGGGACTGAAAATCAAACCTAATAACAAGATAGAGCCAAGGAACCCTCCTGCTGGACTCAACTTAAAAGGTATGCCCCCCCCCAAAAGCCAGAATTTGAGAATACCCAGGCAGAAGGAAGTTCCCAAGACCCCTCCCCCACCTAGAGCTCTGAGCCTCCAGAGGTAGCTGGAACCTCTGAGCAGACAAGGGTGCTGGTCTGGAGGAAGTACCTTGTGGGCATAGCTGTGCCAGGCTCAGAGCATCGAACACAGGTGGTGGGGAAACAGTTGGAGAAGAAGAACAGAGTGGGCAGCCTAGCTGCAGCAGGAGAGACACTCCATATTGTCCTTCCCTTCCCTTCCCAAGGTTTTGGCCTCAGGGCACATCTAGTTCTACAAGTTCAAACCAGCTGAATTTAAAAATCTAATCAAAATCTTCAGAGGGCAAGGAAGCTCAAACTCCAATAGCCCTCCCCCACAGACTGCACGGAGGGAGCTACTGACTAAGCTCCAAGGGAAAGGCTGACAGAAAAGCCCCAAACCACAGATCCAAAACATAATGAAGGGAGCAAGAGTGCAAGCAACAATGGGGGAAAATAAGGGGCAAATATGAGCAAACAACAGAAAAAGAAAAAAGAAAATACAATTGACACCTTCTAAACAATCAATAAACAAAGAGCAAATGTAACAAAGAAGGATGAAGAAAGGCCAAACAAAAAACCAGAAACTTCAGTGAATTGAAAACAGGTTTTGGAAGAAATCAAAATATAATTCAAAATACAATTAAGAGATGCTGAAGACAATTGGGAAAAGAACTTAAAAAGCAAGATAAATCACCTGGAAACAGAGGCACTTGAACTAAAACAAGAAAATAGTGTCTTGAAAGCCAAAATTAATCAGCTTGAAAATGAGCAAAAGGAGATGAAAGATCAGAAGGAGAAGAATGACAAAAAAGCCAGAGATGAAATCCACTCTTTATATACCAGAATACAACAATTACAAGCAAGCAACTTCACAAGGCAGCAGGAAACTATAAAACAAAATCAAAAGAATGAAAAAATTGAGGAAAATATGAAATATCTAATTCACAAAACAGAAGATTTAGAAAATCGTTCCAGGAGGGACAACTTAAGGATCATTGATCTACTGGAAGACCATGACAAAAGAAAAATCCTGGACACCATACTACAGGAAATTATCCATGAAAACTGCCCTGACATTCTAGAACAAGAGGGAAAAGTAGAGATTGAAAGAATCCACAGATCACCTCCTGTACTTAATCCCCAACTGACAACACCCAGGAATGGGTAAAAGTAAGTGGATGGAGTCAAATCTATTGGGCATCAACTGATAAAAAGAAGGCAGGAGTCGCAATCATAAAATCTGACAAAGCAAAGTAAAAATAGATCTAGTCAAAAGAGATAGGGAAGGTAATTAATTACATTCTGATAAAAGGCAATATAGACAATAAGGAAATATCTTACTCAACATGTATGCACCAAATGGCATAGCATCCAAATTTCTAAAGGATAAAGAAACTAGTAGAACACACGGATGAAATAGATAGAAAAACTATACTAGTGGGAGACCTGAACATTCCCCTATCAGAACTAGAAAAATAAAACCAAAAAACAATATAAGAAAGAGGTAAGAGAAGTGAATGAAATCTTAGAAAAATTAGAGTTAGTAGATATGTGGAGAACAATAAATAGGGACAAAAAGGAATACACATTCTTTTCAGCAGCACATGGTACATTCACAAAGACTGAGCATGTACTAGGGCATAAAAACATTGCAAACAAGTGCAAAAGAGCAGAAATAATAAATTCAACCATCTCAGACCACAATGCAATGAAAATAATAATTAGTAAGGGTACATGGAGAGTCAAATCCAAAATTAATTGGAAATTAAACAATACAATTTTCAAAAATCAGTTAGTTAAAGAACAAATCATAGAAACAATTAATAATTTCATTGAAGAAAATGACAATGATGAGACATCCTTTCAAAATCTATGGGATGCAGCCAAAGCAGTATTCAGGGGGAAATGTATATCCTTGAGTTCATATATTAACAAATTAGGGAGAGCACAGGTCAATGAATTGGGCATGCAAATTTAAAAAAAAAAACTAGAAAGTAAACAAATTAAAAATCCTCAGATGAAGACTAAATAAGAGGTCCTAAAAATCAAAGGAGAAATTAATAAAATTGAAAGTCAAAAAAGTATAAATTTAATAAATAAGACTAGAAGCTGGTACTTTGAAAAAACAAATAAAACAGACAAAGTACTGGTGAATCTAATTAAAATAAGGAAAGAAGAAAACCAAATTGACAGAATCCAAAATGAAAAGGGAGACCTCATCTCTAATGAAGAGGAAATTACGGCAATCATTAAAAATTATCATGCCCGATTATATGGCAATAAATATGGTAACCTAGGTGCTATGGATGAATATTTACAAAAATATAAATTGCCTAGACTAACAGAAGAAGAAATGGACTAACTAAATAATCCATATCAGAAAAAGAAATTGAAAAAGCCATCAAAGAATTCCCTAAGAAAAAATACCCAGGACCAGATGGATTCACAAATTAATTCTATCAAACATTCAAAGAACAACTCATCCCAATATTATACAAACTATTTCACAGAATAAGCCAAGAAGGAGTTCTACCAAATTCCTTTTACGACACAAACATGGTACTGATTCCAAAACCAGGCAGGTCAAAAACAGAGAAAGAAAACTACAGACCAATCTCCTTAATGAATATAGATGCAAAAATCTTAAATAGGATACTAGCAAAAAGACTCTAGCAAGTCATCACAAGGGTTATTCACTATGAACAGGTAGGATTCATACCAGGAATGCAAGGATGGTTCAATATTAGGAAAACCATCCATATAATTGACCATATTAACAAGCAAACTGACAAAAATCGCATGATTATCTCAATAGATGCAGAAAAAGCTTTTGACAAAATACAACACCCATTCCTTCTGAAAATACTAGAAAGCATAGGAATAAAAGGACTTTTCCTAAAAATAATAAAGTGTATCTCTGAAACCATCAGCAAACATCATCTGCAATGGGGATGAACTAGAAGCCTTCCTAATAAGATCAAGAGTGAAACAAGGATGCCCATTATCACCCCTATTATTTAACATTCAACTAGAAACACTAGCAGTAGGAATTAGAGAAGGAAAAGAAATTGAACGTATTAAAATAGGCAATGTGGAGACCATGCTATCACTCTTTGCAGATGATATGATGGTCTACTTAAAGAATCCTAGAGAATCAACTAAAAAGCTAATAGAAATAATTAACAACTTTAGCAATGTTGCAGGATACAAAATAAATCCACATAAGTCATCAGCTTTTCTATATATTTCCAACACATCTTAGCAGGAAGAATTAGAAAGAGAAATTCCATTTAAAATCACCCTAGACAATATAAAATACTTAAGAATCTATCTGCCAAGACAAACGCAGGAACTATAAGAATACAACTACAAAACACTCTCCACACAATTAAAACTATATCTAAACAATTGGAAAAAACATCCCAATTTGTGCTCATGGGTAAGATGAGTTAACATAATAAAAATGACAATCCTACCCAAATTAATTTACTTATTTAGTGTCATACCCATTTAACTACCAAAAACTTTTTTTACTCAATTAGAAAAAACAAACAAACACACAGTTCATTTGGAAGAACAAAAGATCAAGGATATCCAGGGAAATAATGAAAAAAAAATGTGAAGGAAGGTGGCCTTGCAGTCCCAGGTCTCAAACTATTCTATAAAACAGTGGTCATCAAAACAATTTGGTACTGACTAAGAGACAGAAAGGAGGATGAGTGAAATAGACTTGGGGTAAGTGACTTCAGCAAGACACTATGATAAGCCCAAAGACTCCAGCTTCTGGGACCAAAATTCACTATTTGATTAAAACTGCTAGGAAAATTGGAAGACAGTATAGGAGAGATTAGGTTTAGATCAACATTTCACACCCTACACACACCAAGATAAACTCAGAATGGGTGAATGACTTGAATATAATGAAGGAAACTAAAAGCAAATTAGGCGAAAACAGGATAGTATACTTGTCAGATCTTGGGAAAGGAAAGACTTTAAAACCAAACAAGAGCTAGAAAAAAAATCACAAAATGTAAAACCAATAATTTTGATTACATCAAATTAAAAAGTTTTTGTACAAACAAAACTAATGCATCCAAAATTAGAATAGATGCAACAAATTGGGAAACAGTATTCATTACAAAAACGTCTGACAAAGGTCTAATTACTCAAATTTATAAAGAGCTAAACCAGTTGTACAAAAAATCAAGTCATTCTCCAATTGAAAAATGGACAAGGGACATGAATAAGCAATTTTCAGTTAAAGAAATCAAAACTATTAATAAGCACATGAAAAACTGCTCTAAATTTCTTATAATCAGTGAAATGCAAATCAAAACAACTCTGAGGTATCACATCATACCTAGCAGATTGGCTAACATGACAGCAATGGAAAGTAATGAATGCTGGAGGGGATGTGGCAAAGGCAGGACATTAATGCATTGCAGGTGGAGTTGTGAATTGATCCAACCATTCTGGAGAACAATTTGGAACTATGCCCAAAGTGCGCTAAAAGTCTGTCTGCCCTGTGACCCAGTCATAGCACTTCTCGGTTTGTACCCCAAAGAGATAATAAGGGAAATAAATGTACAAGAATATTCATAGCTGTGCTCTTTGTGGTGGCAAAAAATTAGAAAATGAGGGGATGCCCTTCAATTGGGGAATGACTGAACAAATTGTGGTATATGTTGGTGATGGAATATTATTGTGCTCAAAGGAATAATGAACTGGAGGAATTCCATGTGAAGTGGAATGACCTCCAGGAATTGATGCAGAGTAAAAGGAGCAGAACCAGGAGAACATTGTACACTGTGGTACAATCGATTGTAATGGATTTCTCCATTAGTGGCAATGCAGTGATCCTGAACAACGTGGAGAAAGAACACTATCCACATTCAGAGGAAAAACTGTGGGAGTAGAAACACAGAAGAAAAACAATTGCTTAATCACTTGGGTCAAGGGGATATGACTGGGGATTAGACTCTAAATGAACATCATAGTGCAAACATCAACAACATGGAAATAGGTTCTGATCAAGGACACATGTAATACCCAGTGGAATTGTGCATCAGCTACGGGAAGGGTTGGCAGAGGGAAGGGAGGGAAGGAATATGATTCTTGTAACCAAGGAATAATATTCTAAATTGACTAAATTAATTAATTAATTTTTAGAACATAAAATAAATAAAATAAAATGATTACATTTGAATATGTCTGAGTTGTTCCTATTTCAAATAAGGTATAGACCATTACTGGGTTCATGCTTGAAGTCTTTCCAAATTTGCAATTGCCAGAATATTTATTTGCCTGGCTTGATCTTTGAGAACCCAGGATCTCTATAAAAAACTGTGATTAGGTATGTGAGTAGGATTATGTACCTTAAGATTATTTTGTTTTTATGTCTAAATCTTTTCTTCTTTCTATTGATAGTATATTAAAACAAACAAAATATGATAATCAATAAAAGCAACTGATTACCATTAAAAAAAAGAAAAGTCACACAAAACAGGAACAAAGGGTGAAAAAGAAGTAAAAAGCCAACTACACTTACATTCATTTTGAAATAGTCTTCAAGAAATTATCAATGCACAATAAGCAAGTAATAACTCCAATTTTCCCTTTTCCCCTTGTTTCTCACACACTTTAAGCAGAGTAGATCAGCAGTAACCAACACATATCCCATGGGCTTCATTCACAAGGCCCACAGCATTCCCAAGTGTGGCTCCAACCAGATTAAATATAGCTGAGTATACACTTCAAAAATATATAAAACCCCCGTTAAAAAACAGACATATTACTTTTATAAAACTAAGTCAATAGGCAGCCTGCAGAGATTTTGATATGTTTAAATGGCCTCTGTTTCTATTTGAGTTTTAGATCACTGAAATAGATGATCAGAAAGAAACATCAACCTCCTCTATACACAGGAATTCAATTAATATTTCCAGAGCAAGGAAGCATTGATTAGTGGCCTGAAAATTAGTCTTGAAGTCAGGAAGACTTGGTTCAAATTCTACCTATGAAACATGCAGTTTATATAATCTTGGGGAAGTCATTTAATCTACTGGTGACCCAAGCAACTCTCTTGAAGTTCTAGGTCATATAGTCAATACCAATCTGCATAGCTAGAAGGAGTGGGCTTATTAGGAGGTCCCTATACCAATTAAATCACAGATCAAGTCCAAATAGATTGCCAAGTAAAAATATGTATTTTAAAATATAAATAGATATTTTATATATTTCTATATGTATATTATAAATGTATTTTTAAATAAATATAATAAATATACTGAATTTTTGTGGATTGCTGAACATGGTAGAAGGCATGTGCCTGCTAGGTGATATAGCAGAAAAGAGTGCTAGACTTGGAATCAGGAAGATGAGTTCAAGTCTGGTCTTGGACACCCTGGGCAAATCAGTTTCCCTTGTTTGGTTCAGTTTCTTCCACTGTAAAATGGGGATAATCATAGCACCTCCTTCCCAGGGTTGTTATGAAGGCTAAAAGAAAAAATAATCATAAAGTGCTTAGCACATAGGAGGTGCTATATAAATGTTCGCTGTTATTGGGAAGCATTCTATCTACACGCATATTGATATCCCACAATGCCCACTAACCAAAACATACCCTGTAATAGGACTTTCTGAACATACCAAAGTGATGAAAAAATGATGAGTCTGAATTTAGGTGGGCATTTGTTGAAATAGTTGCAACGAGGTAGGTGCTCTGTAAATGATTCCTCCTCTCCCTCCATCATGAGGTAGTGTCCCAGAGAGATCGCCACGCACAGAGTATGCGCGGTCCTTTACCATTCTGACCACCCTTCCTATTTCTTTCAAACTCACAGGGGAAGTAGAGAAAACAGAAAGAACGACGGAACACTAGCAGACCTCTCTGTTTGCATTCTTCAAGAATATTTTCTTTCAGTCCTTTGCATGGGGGAGAGGAAGCTGGTAGGGTGATGGTGTGCTCACGTAGGCTAGGCATTTCCAATGGGCTGCTGCGACCATAGCATGCTCTCAATAAACAGCTGCTAGGGCTGATCACACACATCTGTTTCTCTTTCCCACACAATCACCCACAGCAGCTGTTTACCAAAAATAGGTAATGAAAAGAAGGGACTAGCCACACATTTTGGAACAGTTCTGAATGTAGATTCAAAGAACTCAGAACACAAATAATATCTGATTGGACCGCAGAGCTCTATGTCTACCCTCAGGCTTGTCCTAGCTCCACCATCATCACAGTAAATATGGATCAGGAAAAGATCTGTATAATCTAGCTTCCCCACTTCAAATGCTCAAGGCAAAACCATCCAAACAAACCACGCAACAGTGCATCTGCATCAATACCTTAATACCAAAAAGCAGCTGAAGGCCAACATGGATTGCACCCCCAAATCCCCACTTTACCTGCCTTTAAGGCTTATTGAATTGAAGGTAACTTGACAGCCCAGGGACCGATGAGCATGCCACCAAACAGACAAGTAAAAACTTGCACAACACAGAGAGTTATTAAACTCAAGGAAAACATAAAGGCAAGTGAAAAACATTGTAATAAGGATGAACTCTATACCTGACCACTAGCTCCTACAATTAAAAAAAAAATGAGTTTTATAACTCAGCATAAATCTTCTGACCAAATAGACAACTTAGAAAAACTGCTTACCAAGAAGAATATTTTAAGGTTTATTCATAGTAAGCAAGGGCAAGGACTTTATTTTCAGATTCAATTTAATTTAATTGTTAACATTTATACAGTGCTTTAAGGTTTGGAAAGCAATTTACACATACTGTTTCATTTCACCTCACCCTAATTTCTGGAATTTATGTCATCAATTCAGGTTACACATTTTAACCTGAACACTGCTACAGTAGACAGTATAGGCCAGTATTTCTTTTTTAATTTTTAACAATAGCTTCTATTTTCACATCATCACCATTTTCCCCAGTCAGTATAATTTTCAATACAAATATTCACAAAATTTCCCAGATTCCTCATTATCAGAAATAACTTAAGATTCATCATCCTGGTAAGTTACTCAACCATCTAAGTTCACATTGCTAATTAGTAATGATGCCTGAATTAGAACTCAGGTCGTGTTACAGTCAACCCCAGGCATTCCATCTTAGTGGCAGGCAATACAATAGAGAAGAAAATTAAGTGTATTACAAACCAAGAAACCAATATAAGTAATTTATAATAATTATAGAAACAAAGGAGATTTTCTTTGACTTCAATCTGGCCTCCAAACCAACCTTTCAATGGAAGGTCTGAAGTGATATTTCAACTGTTAAATCCGATCGTCTTTTTCTCTTGGGCTTCGTCATCCTTGACCACTCGCACAGAAAATTGTTGACTACTATGCCAGCATCCTCTCTCTTCCCTTTGCTTTTTTTTTTTTAATCCTTACCTTCTGTCTTAGTCTCAGTACTAAGTATTGGTTTTAAGGCACAAGAGTAGTAGGAATGGTCAGACAGGCTCAGGAGAGAGCAATCTTTCATTTATGTATTTTTTAAAAATTCTAACATGAAATCATTAAATAAAGATTAATTTAACTAAAAAGTAGTAACTTTAAGAGTTAATAAGGTTGTAGGGGAAGGGAACTTTGTAAAAAAACACATTAACCTACATTCCTTCCTTTAAAAAGTAATGGAAGAATGAACCAACAAACGGTTAAATCCTAAAAAATCCAGTTTCAATTCTATATAGACTGAGAGGCAATTAAAGAAATACAAACAGCATTTCTGACAAACAACCAAAACAGGGGTTTGATTATACACAATGTGATGACTGTGGATATGTATTTGTCTTTTTTTTTTTGTCAACAACCAGAAAGTCAAGAAACAGCAACATATATAAAGGAGGGCAGGATCTATGTCATACATAACATGAATCCTGCCACAACTAATGTCCCTATTTATTGTCAAAGCTATTTAAGAGGGTTTACCTTGATTATAGGTCATTATTTAACAGAAGCATGTTTGAATTTCACAATTTTCTTGTATTTCACCATATCATCAAACAGAGTGTCATATTTCTGATCAATTTGACAAAAGTTTATTAATTATTTACTATATGCAAGGTACGATGGTAGACACTGGGATAGAGAGAAAAAAATTAACAATGGAATATTCTCTTAAATTTACTTCCTACTGATAAAAAGTCTTAATCTATCAGCAATATATATAAAAATTAATTTGCTAATTGTTCCTACTACCTTTGAAATTGTTATGACATTTGTCATATGTCATATGACATATGTCAAATGTCATAACATATGACATTCACAAAAACCACAATCAAGCTTAAATATTAAAAAATAACATAACTCTGACTCTGCATGAGAACCCCAAACTTCCCCAAATATGGGCAGCCTGAATACAACATAGAGATTCTTGAAATATTTTGATAACCCAAAAGAAGGACTCCAATGGGATGGTATGAATTTTTTATTTACTACACCCTGCTTAGTATAGCAACCAGGAATGCATACACCCCTACTTAAGGATTAAGTGTTGAGGAGGATGGCCTATGACAGACAAGTGCTAGCAAGTGACAAAAAGAAACAACTGACAGACCCCCTGGGCTCTCCTAAGTCAAGCTTAAGCTACCATTGGTACCTGTGAGACACAGGAAGTGATGTAAAAACCAGTCTATATATTTTGTGTCACTTCCTCTCTCCAGTCTTTTGTTTGCAGAGATGTGGCTCTCGCTCTCACTCTCGCTCACAGAGATGCTGGCCTCTGTCGGCAGCATGGGGAGTGCTGGGTGGAATTTGGCATCTGCAGAGTTGGCATTTGCGGCTTAACGGTAAGGGACTAGAGAAGCTCAGTAGCGTGGATTAGGTGAGGCTTCTTCTCTGAGTGACCTGGGTGAGTGATTTAGACTGATTCCTTTTTCCTTTACCTCCTAAAAGCACTATCCTTTTAAGAAGCCCCTCATCATGGAGTAGACCTTGTGGCTGGAAGCAGAGCTAGTTTTAATCTTCTGAGGAGGCCTTGTGGCTGAGTTCTCTGAACTTCCTTTGACTTAGGCTAGGTCAGAGAAATTTTATACCCCTTTCTCTCTCTCTCTCCTTCTTAATTCCTTCCCTTTATATTAATTAAACTGCCATAAAATTCCCAAACTGACTTGAGTATTTTTATTGGTATTTGAATTAATCCCTGGAGACCACTAGTATAATATAGTCAATCTATAACCCCTAAATTTACCCCTTTCAATGGATAGATCCTCTCTCTGATGGAGGCTTAATCAAAGGACAAACACAGGAATCACACAAGATCTGCATGGATTGTGTAATGCAGTAAGTAACAACATTGATGAGTTGGAAGGAACCACACAAGTCATCTACTGAGCTCCCTCATTTCACAATTGAGGAATCTGAAGCCTAGGAAGGATTAAGTGGCTAGGTGGTGCAGTGGATAGAGTGCTGAACCTAAAGTCAAAAAGCCCCTTCTTGCAGAGTTTAAATCTATCCTCAGATACTTATTAGGTCCATGATCCTGAGAAAGTCACTTAATCCTATTTGCCTCAGTTTCATCATCAGTAAAATGAGCTGGAGAAGGAAATAGCAAACCACTCCAGTATCTTTGCCAAGAAAACTCCCAAAGTGGTGTCATGGAGAGTCAGACACAATTAAAAAATGACTGAACAGCAACATCACAAAAGTCACAAAAATATTATATTAAAGTAGTAGACCTATGATTTGAAATGAAGTCCTTTGAGTCTTCAACTTAAAATCTAACAAATCTTTCCATGATACCATATACAGATACATATGTAGGATTAACTATTCTATTTTTTTTTTAAGTAGTTACTTACTGGAATCATCCAATTGGCCAGATCGCCAAACTTAGAAACCTGCATTGCTCCTAACATCGTTAGGTCGACATGGCCACTGATAAAAGGGAAACACATACAATTAATACTTGCCACCAAATTAAGCTTCAAGATCTTCATGCCCTTTATTGGTATATCATGTATAGAATCATAGCATGTTGGAGTTGGATTGCATATATAACTGAATCCTAAATTATGTTGCCCTTATAGAGAAGCTTTCAGTCTTAATTAACCGGACTGAAACTATTCTCCCAAGAAAAATAACAATCTGGGGCCAGAAATAACCTTAGATATCATCTAGTCCAATCTTTTCATTTTATCAATGAGGGAACCAAGTCCTAGAAAGGTAAAGGGAACTGCCTAAAGTACTAAATAAAAATTAATAGTCTAATAGCCTCTCTACCACCAAAAAAATTAATTCCAAAGATATGTTTATTCCACATATATAGTGAATAATACTTAATACTTCTTTAAATGTTAGGTTTTGTAACCCTTATTTTCCTATAAATAAACAAAAAAGGTAGATTACATGCAGTTAGTTTCCTTCTAGAAGAAAGAATTAGACAAACACGAGGAGCCATAAATAGGAGATGTTTGAAGATAATGAAAGATGTTGGGAAAAAATGGTTCTTTTCACAGTTACAGATACATTTATATGCAATTCGTTCTGGAGCCCTCAGATAAAAAGTAACCTTTTAATTATATAGTAAGCTGAATATTTCAACTCCCAATATTCAATCAAAATTATTTCAGAAGTATTGTTGAACAAATCCATGATAGTTTTACAGCTGTTAAACATGTATTCTGCTTCCCAGGGCTGCTAATATACTTAGGGAGTGACTCAGCTCATTCCACCTCATGTAAAACATGAGGGGTTCAGTTATTACATACCCTCTAATCATCGCAAATGATTCATCGCTGGAGAAATACGAGGCCCCTGGAAGAACAGTGACTGTTTCTTTGCCTGAAAAGAAGTAGATATTAGATTTCCTAATAGAGAAACAGTATTCATATTACCAACAGAGGAAGAGGGCTACACAATTGTCTCTCTTTTTTCTCAAAAGAATCATAAGACTTGATTTGCTGAAAATAAAACACTATTGGAAATGCCTTTGCTGGCAGTGCTTGGATGTTTACTGGATGAAGCTTGTCAAGATCCAATGCCAAATGTCTATCATTAGAAATATGAGGCATGGGAAGGTGAAAACATGGACAATATGAACAAAAATTTAAAAGAGAAAAAAATATTTGGGGATGAAATTATCAACTAAAAGACCTAAATAACAATACAGTTAAGAATTGCTTATCCATTTACCTAACAATCACATGACTCTACCTCAGGAATATGCTGGGAAATGTTAACAGCTGAGGCAGAGAGGAAATGCAAGCATGATTGAGTTTTAGGTTTAATCTGAATTATTAGCATTTTCTCCTTTATTTTCTTAAATATAGAAAATCAACAAAACAATCAATCAAAACCTGATTTGTAGCTTGCTGATTTCCTATGAGTAAATGCTCACACTGTAAATTTGATGATTAGCAAACAGAGCTGGACACAGCTCACTCAGACTAGAGTCAAGGCCTGCTGTTCCCTGTTTTCTCTGTAGGTAATCCCCTTTTTCCAATCTCTCATTTACCCCACTGAGGAAAAAAAAAAAACAGCCTTAAAAGGTTTGACCCTCTAGATCACTGGCCTGCAATATTACTCAAAGAATAGGGCCTTGTTATCCCCGCTATCGCTGCATTTTTCATAGGACTTCCCCTCCCAATTTTTAAAGGCTAAGCATTGCATTTCCTTCAGATTCATACTTGGTGAGGCCTTTGGCTTATGACTTAACGGTCAAGCAGATAGTTAATATATTAAACCTTTTCAAGTCAAGAAAAGAAAACTTAAGAGGTAAGCAGGGAAATTTGATATAAAGGAAACTGGACTGAGATTTAAGAATTATAGATAATAATCCAAACTCCATAATTATTCTGTATGGTTCTGAATAAATTCCTTATCTGTAAAATGAAGCAGATAGACTTGCTCCCTAATTAATTCTCACTTCAGCAGTCCTTTGAACAATTAGGCTGGCCCCAGCAAAGTGCTTTTAGCAATTCCATATAACTCATTTAAATATTTATAAGTGCTCAAATTGCTATTATTGTTATTATATAACCCTGAAACTAATTATAGCCTAGGGGTCTGTTAGTCAACCTGTTAGATTAGTGTAAGAGCTTCCACTGAGTACTATCAATAGGATTATCTAAATAACCTCAGGTTCCCTTTTTAGCACAAGAACAAGGTATTTATTATTTTTCCATGACATTTATTTGGTGTTCTCTTACCCAAGGCCTTGCCCTGAGACACTTTTGTTCTAGGCAGCCACTAACCAGAAAACAAAAACTGAAATGTTTAAAAAGGATTCTGGAGAAAGTTTTAGAATATTCAAAACAAACATTTGTAGCATGGTTTTCTAGGTGACCTACAATTATTATTTGTTCCATAAATTAGTCTCAATTTTACATTTGTATAATTTATATATATATATATATGTTTATTTCAAGTTCAGGAGGGTTCTAACAATGTCTGCTTTTGCTCTTCCTTACCATTTAATCCAGTTTTATGTTTAACTACTAAGATGAATTAGGCTAGGTCTACCAGCAGCTTATATCCCTAATATGAATGTATATAATATGTATATATAGTTAGATGGGCATATATAAACTACATATAAATGTTCTATACATAATAACATATATTTAAAATATATACATATATGACACATATTGGGGAATTTTAGGACTGGAAGAGGCCTTGGAAATTATCTAGTCCAATTTAATGGGCTTTCAGAAGTTACTTCACCAAATTGGTGGTGCTACTAAGTTCCTTCTTAATCTCGGGGAACTCAAGTGAGAAATACTTACCTCCTGTCACTAGCAAAAGCACTACTTTTCAAGGAAATGTAAATTTTTATTAACTCTTGAGTGAAAGCTTGAAAATGGAATCATTCATTTGCAAAAAAAAATGACTAATATCATAAATTAATTAAGCCAAGCTGCAAATATTTTCACAGATCAATGAGCCATTGCCAAAGGACACATTTAAATTAAATTATAGCCTTGATTAAATGTCACTGCCATGTCTCAGTGTGCTTTTTGGAGTTGAACTCTGCTAGTTAACTTTAACTACTGAGAACAGAGTCTATTTTACTTCAGCAAAATTCAAAATGCCAAATGACGGCAGCTGGTCTTCATGTTCCTTTGAAAATTTGAAGTAAAGTAGTGGAAGTGCTTATTGGATCCAGGAAAGGAGAGGGAAGAGGGGAGGGAAAGAAAATTAAATATGTAAACATGGAAAAATATTTTAAAATACAAAATTTAAAAATAAATAAAAATAATGGTATAAAAAAAGAAAAAAATGGAGGTAAAGAATTACTGTTTTGGAGCAAAAAGGTTAGGTAAAGGAAAATCATCTTCATCCCATGTGTAGGTTGCAATCCCAATGGAGGGCACATTAAATGTTTGAATGAAGACAGTGCACCCTGCAGTCTGGTTTATTTCCCTCTAATTAATTTCAGAGATATAGGCAGCTGATAGATAGAGCCTAATTTTTCTCTGTAGCTAAACATGAAATTGGACTAAAGGGTAAGGAAGAGCAAAAAATGAAGACATTGTTAGAGCCTTCCTAAATTTGAAAGAAGAACCAAATTTGATGTTAATTATTAGAGACTTGATGATAAGTGTCTTTTCTTTCCATTTTCTCTCGAATCCTTTCTCCACTATACACATACACAAAACTGGGTTTAAAAAAAGCATTTAATTGCTCAGCTAACTTGGATAAGGGAAAACTTTTGGTTAATGAAGTCTATTATCTGAGCTCCTCCATTAGACTATGAGATCCCTATGGGCAGGGACTGGTCTTTGCCCTTCCTTGAATCTTCAGCCAAAGGCTAGAACATTAAGTAACCTAACAGGCCACTTTTAGGAGGTATCAAAAAGAAAAATCTGAAGAAATCTCATTATCATAGTTATTTTACCTGCATTAATCAGGTCTGCATCAACTTCGTTCTCCAGTGGATAAGGACCCTATCCAAAAAAGAATAACCTCATTAAGTAAAAGAGACCTCGTGTTGAACCACAGGACCTGGAAACACAGCTACACATGACTGAGAAGACCTTAGAAAATTCTCACTGGCCAACTGAAGAGGAATCTTTCTACGATTTTGTTCCCCCTAATTCATTAGGCCTTCTACAGTAATACTTCCATCTGAACCCAGGCAGCAGAGGAAGCTCAGTGGTTGATGCTGTGTTTGGAGATAGGAAGAGCTCATTTCAGATCCTATCTAAGAAATCGGCCATTCTTTTGCAGTAAATGTCTTCATTTCTGTGGACCTCAAACGACTCTCCCAGACTCAGCTCCTAACACTAAATCACACATGGTTGTAATGAGAGGCGGTAGAGGGGCAGTTACGTTCCCAGAGGTGACTAAGTCACAGATCCTTCCAATAGTGGTATATCAGTCCAGGAGAAAGCAATGAGGCCATGGAAGGGTTGGAATCACCGTCAACAGAAGCAGGAGTCACACTAGTGAATTCAAGACCACAAAAATACAAGATATCATAGGATCATAGATCGAGCCTAAAAGTGGCCTTGGAGATCACCTACTCCACTCCAATTCATTTTACAGATGATTAAATGGTTAAATGACTTACCCAGGATCATACAGCTAGTATCTGAAGTCAAATTTGAACTCAGGAAGATGAGTCTTCCTGACTTAAGTCCCAGTGTGACCCCTCTGCTGTATTTATGTGCATATATATATATATATATATATATATATATATACACACACACACATATATACATATATATATATGCTGTATTATATATTTCAACAAACAGTAGATGGGGGGAAGGCTGCTATGTAGCTCAGTGGATTAAGAGGTAGGTCTACAGAAGGCAGGTCCTGGGTTCAAATGTGGCCTCAGACACTTCCTAGTGTGTGACCCTAGTCAAGTCACTTAACCCCCATTGCCTAGCCCTTACTGCTCCTCTGCCTTGGAACCACACAGTACTGATTCTAAGAGAGAAGGTAAAGGTTTAAAAAAATTAATTAAAAAAAAGAGTAAATAGTCATTATGATGACTCAGTCATGGGGGAGGGGGGGGAGACAAATTATGTTTATTATACTCTGTGCAAATTAGAAATGAATTTTTAAATAAAATACTGTCTGGAAGAAATCTAACAAAAATAACATTATTTTTCAAAAAGTACTTACAGCCTATGTTTCACTTATTTGGAAAAATGACGTGTTGAACGCCTCAGTTCCTAAAGACAATGGAGAAATGGAATGCTATCAGATATCTTACCAAGCCTAGGACTCCATTTTCACTCTGTAGATGAACAGTCATGTCAGGACTGATGAAGTTGCTGGCCAGAAGGGGGATTCCTATACCCAAATTAGCTGAAAAACATTTGTCAAGGTACAGTTTGCAATAGGAGATTATTTCACAAAATCTTCTACTTATATGACTATGAATAGCAGTCCCTGTATAAGAATATAATAACTCGATATTTTAAAACTTATCCTCAGAGGAAAATCTTGTGATATTTATGAAAGAAAAACAGAGGTATCTATCCTAACAAAAATACGAACACAGCTGCCAACAAAGCAAGGGATCAGTGGCCTCATGACCATTGCCAGAAAGACATTTTTGTCATGAAATGTGTTGCTATTTTTAAGGAGTCCACATACTTACCCTGAAGTATGGTAAACAAACCCATAAAAACTTTTAATCCTTTCACACTATTTAGAGTGCTTCTTCAAAAAAACAAAATATGATTTAATTCTCTAGGCAATGAACCAGGTTCTTTGGTGCCTTAATTTCTCTTAAGGAGATTTTTGGGGTACATTTAATTAGTATTATCTTCTAAAATGCTAAAGGAACTCAGACACTTCCCAGCTGTGTGACCCTGGGCAAGTCACTTGACCCCCACTGCCTAGCCCTTACCACTCTTCTGCCTTGGAGCCAATACACAGTATGGATTCTAAAACAGAAGGTAAGGGCTTAAAAAAAAGTGCTAAAGGAAAAAGTAGATTTAAATTTCAGTGAATGCAACTGGATTAGAATACAAAGAACTTTCTCACAAAGAAAGCTATTAAAGTGGGATCCCTCACTAGAGAAAGAATTAAGAGAATTTCAGAAATAAAAGGGCTCTCAGAAACTATGGAATTCACACCAAGATACCTTCTACAACTGTGGTATCAAATTCATGTAAAAACAAACAGGACTAGGGGCAGCTGGGTAGCTCAGTGGATTGAGAGCCAGTCCTAGAGAAGGGAGGTCCTAGGTTCAAATCTGGCCTCAGACACTTCCCAGCTGTGTGACCCTGGGCAAGTCACTTGACCCCCATTGCCTACCCCTTACCACTCTTCTGCATTGGAACCAATACACAGTATTGACTCCAAGATGGAAGGTAAGGGTTTAAAAAAAAATTAAAAAAAAAAACATGTCTAAACCAAAAATAGGGGTCCCAGAGAGTCATAGGTTAGTTTAAAAACCACATATGTTCCGTTATATTTTTATTTATTTTGTTAAATATCTCCCAAATACAGGAGTGCTGGAGGGCACTAAGCCTATTGTAAACCCCTGCTCCACCTTATTAATGACAAATGGTGTGTTCAGATTAAAATATGAGTTTGAACATAAACTTAATGAATCTATTATGATTTATTGATAGACAGGAGAAGGAAAGGAAAATGAGAGAGAGAGAGAGGGAGGAAGGGAGAGGGAGAGGGAAGGAGGAAGGGAAAGAGGGAGAGAGGGGGAGAGAGAGAGAGAGAGAGGGAGGGAGGGAAAGAGGGAGAGGGGGGAGAGAGAGAGGGAGGAAGGGAGAGGGAGAGGGAAGGAGGAAGGGAAAGAGGGAGAGAGAGAGAGGGAGAGAGAGAGAGAGAGAGGGAGGGAGGGAGGGGGAGGGGGAGAGGGAGAGGGAGGGAGGAAGGGAAAGAGGGAGAGAGGGGGAGAGAGAGAGAGAGGGAGGGAGGGAGGGAGGGAGGAAGGGAGAGAGGGAGAGAGGGAGAGAGAGGAAGAGGGAGAGAGAGAGAGAGAAGGAGAGAGAGAGAGAGAGAGGGAGAGAGAGAGAGAGAGAGGGAGGGAGGGAGGGAGGGGGAGGGGGAGAGGAAGAGGGAGAGAGAGAGAGGGAGGGAAAGAGGGAGAGAGGGGGAGAGAGAGGGAGAGAGAGAGAGGGAGGGAAAGAGGGAGAGAGGGGGAGAGAGAGAGAGAGAGAAGGAGAGAGAGAGAGAGAGAGGGAGAGAGAGAGAGGGAGAGAGAGAGAGGGAGGGAGGGAGGGAGGGGGAGGGGGAGAGGAAGAGGGAGAGAGAGAGAGGGAGGGAAAGAGGGAGAGGGAGGGAGGAAGGGAAAGAGGGAGAGAGAGAAGGAGGGAGGGAGGGGGAGAGGGAGAGACTAATCTACTGTTTGAAAACCTCCTCAGGGAAATTTGCTCTCATGGAAGTAAGATCTATCTGATTACAAAGATATCAATGACATTAGTCATTTTCATATGGTAAGTCAAAGAATACCAGGAAAGGGGGAGGGGCAGGGTGTTGGTCCATGTAGCCACATATTCACACTAATCGTATGAGAAGACAATGAAACAAAGCAAAATGTATTATATATGTGTGTGTGTGTGTGTGTGTGTGTGTGTGTGTGTGTGTACATATATATATATATATATATATAAAACCTCGTGAGAATGGGAAGTATGGTACTACTTAGAAAAGACTATTGAAAAAATATTTTTTACATTTCTACTCTATCTTCCTTGTAATATCAAATATTACAATAAGATACATCATGACTTGGGGCATCCAGGAGATGCAGTGTATAGACTGCCAGGTCTGGGGTCAAAATCATCTTTCTGAGTTCAAATCTGACCTCAGACACTCAGTTGTGTGTGATCAGGGGAAATCACTTAATCCCATTTGCCTCGGATTTCTCATCTGTCAGAGGAGCTGGAGAAAGAAATGGCAAAGCACTCTAGGATATCGGCCAAGAAAACCCTAAATGGAGTCACAAAGATTCAGACATGATTGAAATAACTGAACAACAAATGTTATGATTTATCTTCCTATGTGACTCAAAAATCCTTATGGGGGAAAATGCATCAAATCTAAAGTGTGTTTTACCCTAACATTTGGCTTAGTAAGCTCCACATATGGGCCTCTACAGTATAAATGAATCATGCATTCATGGCAGGAATGAAAATCTTATCTCTCTTTTTTTAACCCTTCCATCTTAGAATCAATACTATGTATTGGTTCCAAGGCCAAAGAGAGGTAAGGGCTAGGCAATGGCAATTAAGTGATTTGCCCAGGGTCATACAGCTAGGAAATGTCTGAGTCCACTTTTGAATCCAGGCAACATTCCATCCACTGAGCCACCTAACTGCCTCCATATCTATTTTAACAAACAAGAGATTTGCTTACAAACTGCCTGAATTGGTAGATATTGGAATAGATGACCTCCTGGAGACTCCAGAATTATGTAAGGTGATAAGCCTGTCCACTCTGCTCAGCTTTCCGACAAGATCATAAATTGACCACTGGAAGGAATCTTTAATAAGGAAATATTATTTAATTTTAGCCTTTTATAACAGTTACCTATTTAAACTGCTCATTTTACAGAGAAGGCAACTGTGAGCTTAATTTAAATGACTTGCCAACACACACAAAGCCAGCATTTGAATCCAAATCTTGACTCAAAATTCAATATCCTTCCCCCATTCCCTCACAGCATCGTCATCCTGTCACAATTTGTTCCAGTCTTATTTTAATACCATTTTGAAAACTATAATATTTTTCACAGTGATTCCAAGTGACTCAAGAAATCCCAGTATTCATCATAAACAGGTATAAATCAAATAAAATTTTATGATACAACTTGTAATAGGAATAGATCTCATTGAAGTATGAGTCTATTTCTGCTTTCTTTGTATTCTGCTATTTGTCCTGTATTTTTGCTCTATTCAGTCAATCAGATACTATGATGAGAGCCAGAAAAAAAATCTATGTATTTTGTATTTAAACAAACTAGTTATTGTAGGAGGACCATTTGTATCATCTGGCTTATGAATATCTTTCATGGGCAGTAGAGTAATAGAGAATACAGAGTACCCAGATGCTATTGTTCCCTGCTAATTAGTGTTATTATACAGTTAGTTCTCAATTATCCATGGCAAATCATTTAGAATCTAACAGCTGGGGCTTCAGAAAAGGCACAGTGCTTAGTTTTCAGCTCCTGACTTGAAATTCCCACCTCTATTACTGATTCTTAATGGAGGCAGAGGAAGTTTTGAAGACAGTGAAGTGCATGAAGAAAGGGGGAAACTTAGAGGGCAGGAAAGGAGACACAGTCTACAAACAAGAATACACCCCAAATATTCACAGCTCCTAAGAGAGATAAGAAAGGGTGGAGAAATCAGCCAACTTTCAGAATTTTACATTAAGTTTTCAGTAAAGTATTTATTAAAATGATTATCTGGCAATGCCAAAGACAGTCCGATTGGTACCTGCTTAGCACACAACTGTGGTCATATATACTTCATGAGAAAACCGACATTACCTCTGTCAAGGTCTCACCCTACTTAACAACCTCCATCATCCCTGAATCCTCTCGTTCTACCTCTCCACATAATCCATCCACTCGTCAATTCCATTTCAGCCTCTGCCCGATCTGCCCCTTCTCCCTACTCACACCCTCAAGTTGCCTCTTGCCTGGATTATTGTAGTAGCCCCTTAATGGTGTCCTTGCCTTATCTTTCCCTTCCTGACCCAACTTTCTTTCCACCATCCTTCAGTCAGCTAACAAAGTGATTTCACATCATGTCACTCCCCTGCTCAACAAATTCCAATGGCTCTCTATTACTTCTAGTCTTCTCAGAACCATGTCCCCAAACAGGACAGGACTTGCTTATACAAAAATATTCATAGCTGCTCTTTTTGTGGAGGCAAAGAACTGAAACTAAAGGGATGTTCCTCAATGGGAGAATGGCTGAACAACTTGTGGTAGATACTGGTGATGGAGTACTGTGGTGCTCGAAGGAATGATGAACAGGATGATGTCAGAAAGAGCCGGAAAGACCTCCATGAACTGATGCAGAGTGAAAGGAGCAGAACCCGGAGAACATCGTACACAGAAATAGCAATATTGTGGAATGATCAACTGTGAAAGAATTAGCTCTACAGTGATCCAGGACAATCTGAAGGACTTGGGACAAAGAATGCGATCCACTTCCAGAGAAGGAGCTGCTGGAATCAGAATGCTGATGAAAGCATTTGACTTTTTCAATGGTTTATTTGGGTTTATGTTTTGGGGTTTTGGTTTTATAAGACTACTCACTTATAGAAATGAACAATATAGAAATATGTTTTGCATGACAATACACATATAACTCGGACAGAATCTCCTGCCAACCAACACCAAGAGGGGTAAGGTAAGGTAAGGTAAGGTAAGGAAGGAAGGGAGATAAGTTTGATCATATAACTTAGGAAAAAGAATTGTACCCCAGTACTGAGCATACCCTTAGACCCAGCAATACCACTGCTTTATCTGTATCCCATAGAGATCAAAGAAGGAAGAAAAGAATCCATACACACGCAAATGTCTGATTGTTCCTCACATGTAACATTCAATCATCATCTTTGTCTTTAGAAACCCTAGTTTTCTTAAAAAAAAACAAAACCCTCAGGTTTAAATAGAGGTATCCTTCTACATGAAAACTTTCCAGAACACCCTACCTACTACTGGTTCTCTCCCCCACTCAAAAATTTTTAAGCAATTTAAATTAATTTTGTATATACTTAAGTATGGACATTTTGTCTCTCCCAATAGACTGTAAGCTCCCTGAGGGTAAATACTATTTTATTTTAGTCTTCATATCCCCAAGGCCTAATGCAGTAACTGGCATATAGTATATCTTGAATATTTTATATTTTATTTAATAATAAATATCTGCTGTTTGATTGAGAGAAGTTATAGCAGCAGTAATTAGATTGTTAGACTCAGGGGTCCTAGATTTGAATCCTGCCTCAGGCTGATCCTAGTTATATGGCCATTGGTGAGTCACTTTCCAGATCTTCAGTTTCACAGGAAGAAAGAGCCAGAACTGGACGGGGGCTGAGACGTTAACCCTCTTGTTTTGCAAATGGGAAAACTGAGGCATGGAGATTTTAAATGGCAAGTATAAGGTCACACAATTACTCAGTGTCTGAGCCAGGATTTGAATCTAGATCCTCCCAGCCTATATCTTGTGCTCTATCTCATTATACCATAAAATCTCTCCTCAGCTATAAAACAGAGGCATAATGCCTGCACTACCTATTTCACAGCATTGTTATGAGGAAAATATTCTGAAAATCTATTTTTATATATTATATTTATTATATAATTTATATATATATTTATTATATAATTTATATATAATTATAGAAATGCAAAATATTTATTTTTATCATTTGCTTTTTAGGCTTTTTTTTGGTTTAGAACTGTGATTTCATTGATACAGGTATATCTCAGGATATTAACTTCTTCATCTATCCATATTTGCATTCCTTCTATATTCTGTCAGTCTTAAAGAACTGCCTTAAGCACTGGGAAATTAAATGTCCTATGGTCAGGCAGCTAATGTGTCAGAGGCATGACTGAATCTACAGATCAATACAAGGGGAAAAACCATATGTCTGAAACTACAAGGCATGTGGGTAATAAATTGACAATTCCAACAATAAATGAGAAATTTTCAAGTAGCCAGAAGAACCTCCTTCCATTTTGAAGGAAGGACAATTTGAATACCCCAGTTTTAATCATCACCCATGAAAAATAAAATAAGGTAATGAGAAGAACATATTCCAAAAAGCAAAAATGTTCAAGTTAAGACACAAAGTAACATATATTGTATAACTGAACCTGGTCATTGATTCAAAAATCGACAAAAAACAAACAAACAAACAAAAACACATAGAATAGGTGAGTTGAAGTTATAAAGCACACAGAGGGGAAACCTTGAGTCATAACATTAAAATAAAGACTTTGTTCACACAAGGCAATCAAATCTAGTGCTATTTTGTTACTTCATTCCCAACGACTAAAGGATACCATACATGCCATCCTCAAATTCCAGGGCTGCTCGTTTGATGATTCTTTCTCTTACATTATCTCGAGATTTTGATTTGGCTTTCCCATCATCCTTTCGAACTGACAAACGCTTTAAAAACAAGCAGAAATTAAAATCCCCATTATTATAATAATCTTGCATTTTATTATTGGTAAAAGATAAAATTTCAATTAATGAAAAAGTATTTAGCTCTTTTCCATAAGGAGTTGACATTATGACTTTTGATATTCAATTAAATTGAAATTAACCAACATTAATTAAGTGTCTGGTATGTGCAAGGCTCAATGGATAGAATGAAATCAGGAAGACTTTTCTTCTCCAGTACAAATCCAATGTCAGACAGCATGACCCTGTTTGCCACAGTTTTCTCATCTGTAAAATGAGTTAGAGAAGGAAATGGCAAACCTCTGCACTACCTTTGCCAAATTTTTTTTTAAATGGTGTCATGAAGAACTGGGCACAACCAAAAAACAATTGGAGAGTTTAAAAAAACAAAACTGAGTCAGGACCTGCCTGCAAGGAGCTTGCATTCAGCATACAACATATATACAAATAAACACAAAGAATACATAAAATGTAGCACAATTTCAAAGGGGTTAGAGCAGTTATCAAAAGGATTCAGGTAGAAATAGCAAAGGAAATAAGCTTTGAAAGAAACTGGAGGAACAGACAGATAATACAGTGGATAGAATACCAGGCCTGAAGTTGGAAAGACATGGGTTCAAATATGGCCTCAGATACAATGAATCTGTACCTTTCATTATAAATTTCCCCAATAATAAAAAACAAACGCACTTCAGGCCAAGGTATTAAATGATGGTGGCTGACTTTAAAAGGCTGTTTTGTAGAGAGTATTTCATAAGCATTATGTTATATATGTACTTATATACATATATAATTTTTAGGTACATATCTTCACAAATCCAGAAAAAAATAACTATACCTAAAGCCTCAAAAATTCCATGGGACGGAAGCATTGGACACAAGGTATACTGGCCACCTCCCTCTCCAAAAACCCTGTAAACATTTGGGCAAGAAAACATGCCAAGTTGAGTACCTCAATTCTTTTTTCATATGATTTTCCCTTTATAAGGCGATGAACATAAATCTTGGGAATATGAATATCTTCTGGAGCAAATGATCCAACATCAACAATTTCTTCAACCTAGACAGAGAGGGAAAGTAATAATCAGATAACAGGATGGTTAGAGATTTATTTTTAAAACTTAAAATTAGTCTCTAACCTAAGTTGTTAATGTATAAACAATTGAATATATAAAATACCTAACAAAAGAAAGAGAGAGCATAGCAATTTTGGGGATCCCCAAGTTGGAAAAATGGCAAGTAACAGTTCACATCTAGATATGCGGTTTACAAAATGTTATCTTCATAACAATTGTATAAAATACATAAGGAATAAATCATTGTTCACATTTTACAGTTCAGAAAACTAAGAATTGGAAGGGACCTAAGAGGCAATTTTTCCAACTTGGGGCTGAACAATCAAATGACCACCCCAGGGTCACAGAGTTTATTAGTTAAATGTCAAAAACAGGTCTTTAACATAAGACCTTTGGTTCTAAGATCATTTCTATTTTTACTATATTTTATTATTCCCACATCAACTATACAGTTCATCTATAAATTAACTGTTTTTTTAAAATTATGTTTCTTCCCAATTACATGTAGATACATTTTTCTAACAATCATCTTCTAGCACTTTGCGATCCATGTTCTCCTCCATTCCCTTTACCAAAAGATATCATAAAGTGATACATGTTCTATTATGTGATATATATTTCCACATTTGTCTTGTGAAAGAAGACACATTGCTTATAAATTAACCGTTAATATGCATCTCAGTAGAACTATGGTCCATCCATTCTAGAAAATAATTTAGAACTGTGCCCAAAATGTTATTAGATTGTGTATTCCCTTAGGCTCAAAAATATCTCTCCTAGGCTCATACACAAAAAAGATCAAAGAAAGAAGAAAAATGATCCAGATATCAAAATACTTATAGTTGTTCTTTTGGAGATCATCTAGGAGGCACTATTTATTGCTGGACCTAGAGTCACAAAGATTGGAGTTCAAATCTGGCTTAAGACACTTAGTAGCTGTGTGATCCTGGGCGAGTCATTTAACCTCTATCTGATTTGGACTCTTTATCTGTAAAACAAGGATAATAATAATAGCTACCTTGAAGGGCTATTTTGAGTATTAAATGAGATAACTGTAAAGTGCTTAGTATAGTATCTAATCTATTAAAAGTGTTATATAAATATTAGCTATTATTATTATTTTGTAGTAATAAAGAACTGGATACTAAGGGAGTATCTATCAATTGGGGAATGATTGAACAAATTTTGGTATATGAATATAATAAAATACTATTGTACCATAAGAAATGAAGAAGCTGTTTCAGAGAAACTTGGTAAAGCTTTGATTGATGAAAATTGATTGATGGAAAGTGAATGAATAGGGAAAACATTCATACAAAAATGTTAATGCTGTTAAAAGAAGTAACTGTGAAATACTGAAGAACTCTGATCAATGGAGTGAGCAATGTTGATTCTAGGGAACCAATGGTAAATACTATCTACCTCACCAGAGAGAAGGGATGGACTGAATTTATAAAAGAAGTAATACATTTCTGGAAATGGCCAATATGGCACTTTTTTTCATTTGAATATGAATTTTTGCTGCAAGGATTTGACATCCCCCCCCAGCAGAATGTGAAATAAGAGGGAATGAATACTTAACTGAAATACAATGAAATTTAATTTTTAAAAATATGTACATACATTAGAACAACAATATTATCTAAAAAATATTCTAGCAGTATAGATTCAATTAAGTTGCATGATCTGAATCTTTGCAAATAACAACTTAAATGTACAAAACATGATAGCACATTTTCCATACTCAGACTTCCAAAATTAAAGGACAGATTTTGTCATATAAATAACAAAAATCAGTATTAACTCCAGTCTGGACAATTACAGAGGTTTTTTTTTCTTCTTTAATTAAAGTTAGATCTCTGCTTTTCATTTAAAATTGAAATTTTAAAATGACTTTTTCTCCAAGATTATTATTCAAGTCCCTCACTTGAATAAAAAAGAATATAAAGTTCCATAATTCAAACTACTATTGTAAGACTGGCTGTTTGTTTTGTTTTGTTGGGGAGGGGGGAAATGAAGTCAAGATAAAAAGAAATCATTTTAAAAGGCTATAAACACAAATTTATATAAACAAAAAATATAAACTCCAAATAACAAATATCTGGAGGAAGTCAGTTACCATCACTCCAGAAACAATCAAACTCACTTAAATAAAATCCCAAGAAACATTGTCCTTGAAGATTATAAATGTTTGGATAACCATCAAGCAGCATAAATGCTAAAAAGTTAAATATCAACTAGAAGAAAGCCTTTACTGGCAACAATAATGGAGCATCATCATCATCATCATCATCATCATCATCATCATCATCATCATCATCATCATCATCATCATCACGAGCTGGTTTGGGCAAAGGAGAGTTACATTCAACTGAACCTCCCACTCTCTTAAAGTGAATTCTCCAGATTATTCTTCCAGTGGGTCGTTTTAAAAACAGTACCACATCCATCCACAAACTATTAAAGAACTGAAACACCATATTTACTCACTCATTCCTCACCTTTAAGAGATGTTTACTGCTAAAATGATGCAAGGAAGCAGGAAATCACTTTAGTAAAATACCCCTGGGCAGCAGTAATAACATGGGCAAACACTTAGGAACAGCCTATTCCAGTCATAATTACTGCTCTTCTCTAAGGGTATACTTAAAAAAACTGTTAAACCTCTTCATACACTCATTTTTTTTATTTTCAATGGGAAATAGGTAAAGTTCCTCCTACACTCACCCTACCTAAGGCTTCAGAGAGATTCCTTCTGGAAAATTAAAAGTGTTTGCCTGGGGAACATAATAAGAGGAGAGAGAAGGAGCATATTTCCTTTTCAAATTAGGGGGAATGAGAATGTACATAGGAGGAAGAAGAGAAAATATCACTGGAGAGTTACTTTATATTATTAATGGTGTGTAAAGACAGGTGTACTAATACTCTACAGGAAGAAGAGAAAATACCACTGGATGGTTACTTAATACTATTAATGTATGTAAAAACAGACGTAGTAAAATTTTTCTACAAAAAGAGAAAATACCACTAGAGCATTACTTAATACTATTAATAAATTTAACAGCATGTCTACTAAAACTCCACTCTTGAAAAAAAAATTGACAATACCAGAAAATGGGCTTATTTCAAAATCCTCTGAAATATCTGTCCAATCAGAGAGGAATGCTTAGATAACAGTACGTTCTGGATGTTCATTTCTTTTGTTTCCAAATTGTCTCTTAATGAATACCAATAATCACAGCTCTGCCATTTACTGTGTGATCTTGGGTGAATCATAATTTCATTTGGGGATCAATTTCCTCATCTATAAAATTAGGACATAGGTGTCAATGGTCTTTTCCAGCTTTCAAATCTATGTTCCCATGCTCTCTCATGTTTGAGAAGTAATTCTTAAGAAAAAAATAGAATTTGCCTTCTCATTTTGTGTTTTGAAGATTAAAGAAAAAGTTGATGACTACCTTTTCTTGCTAGGTTTTGTGGTTTGGGTGTTTGCTTGTTTGTTTTAACCTAACATTTCTTTCTCTCTTCAAAATATTTGTCTTCTTTCAAGCCTCAGCTCAGTTCCTACTTCCTCATCTGATATTTAAGTTTCTCCTCACTTTTTGGTATTTACCCTGCCTAGGAGTTATCTTCATCCTTATAATCCTCAACAACAATTCTTGGGATTTTGGTGAGGCTGAACATATCAATGGAGTGATGTTAACTGACTTCTAGATCTTTGTTACTTGGGAGTTCTTTAAGTTCATTTCCAAATCAGTTTCTTTTTACCTAATTTTATTACCCACCCCACCCCTAGAACCCAACTCCCCCCAAAACAAAACAAAACAAAAACAACTACAGATACCCTTCCACATTGTGACTTTCCCCATCTCTGTTTTACTAAATTTAGAGTAGGCATAAAAAATTAAATGGGAATTTGGGGGGAGTTTTGCAAAAAGCATAAATGATAAGCAATGGCCAGCAGAGAACACAGAAAAAGTTTTAAAACTCAGAAATGCATAAAAGCCCCATAAAATAAAAAAGAAAAAAATTCATACTTCTCTGATATAAAAAAGAGGACCAAAAATTTTATGTGGGTTTTCCAAATTCAGTAATGCCAAGCCCCTACCTCACTTGATATAGGAGGGTTACCCTATAGTTTTTAAATAGCAGTTTGACTTGCATTATATTCTTACAAAATGTAATCATAGAGAAATCATAAATAAAATCTATAAATAATATAAACAACATATAAATATGCCTTAGTAAGTGGCCTAAGTAATAATAATCATGGGGGAAAAGTAATTTTAATATTTTTAATTTGCTCTAGGAGAATTTACCTTATCCCTCTACTTGCTCTTATTCTTCTTCAAATTTCTGGTATTTACTATTCATATCCTTCCAGCAGAATGTAAACTTTTTGTGAGCAGGAATTATTTCATCTTTTTTTCCTTTATATCCATAGCACCTTGCACAGTGTTTCACACACAGTGCATACTCAATAAAGATAATGACAATACAGTTTAACAAATGGGTGCAAATGGGCAGGATGTGGACCAGAAATCAAATCTGGGATCTAGTCCTAACTCAGGTATTCACTAGATATCTAAAATTAGGAAAGTCATTTTACCTATCAGAAAGCCATTTTTTATCTCTTCTAGGTTAATTATCATTTGTCTAATGGAGTTGAACTCTATGATTCCTGGGGTCCATCTTAGCTCTGATGGGGCATCTTTTGCATGGAATAGAAATATATAAGATATTGTGTCCATCAACAATTTTTGACAGCTTCGTCCAAAAGCAACAATAAATTTTAATTTAATTTAATTTAAATGAGAAAATAAAATAAATAATAAATTTTAAAAATTTATAAAAACACAATTCTAGGTCAAAGAAAGGTAGGTAGATGGTGCAATGGATACAATGCTGAGTCTGAAGTCAAGAAGACTCTTTATTTCAAATCCAATCATAGATATTTAGTAGCTACCTGACACTGGGCAAGTCACTTAACCCTGATGGCCTCAGTTTCCTCATCTGTCAAATGAATTGGAGAAGTAAATGGAAAACCACTTCATACATCTTTGCCAAAAAAGTCTCCAAAGTGAGGTCACAAGGAGTTGGAAAATGATTCAACAACAAAGTGTAAAAAAGTTTTTAATCATCAAAGAAAACCTTTTCTGTTGCTGATAGCTCCATCATTGTTTTTGCCCCCTTGCTTTACCAAATGAAATAATGCCCCAAACCACCAAATCCAGATAATGCCTTATTTTTAAAAGGGCAAAGATGGCATATTTCAAAACAAATGGCACTAAAGAATGTGCTTTGTTGGAATATTATTTAAAACAAAAAAAATTAAGCATCCCAAGGCTGCAACTAACTGCAATTGATAAAACCAACATGAAAATATCCTTCAGGGTGAAGGACTTACATGTAAATTAGCTGTTATCATTATAGTATATCTCTCAAATAATATCAACATTTAACTTTATTGAAAAATTCCCACGTGAAATCAAAGCTTTCTTAGGATTAGTTACCAGAATTAATAGCACAAGGAGAAAATACTTAGAGGGAGAAACCAAAAAGAAAACATATGTTTTCTGACAATCTGTGAAAAAAAAAAGGTGAAAACTGAAGAAGCAGAAATATATTAGTTCTGGAAGCTGAATGGACAGGAGGCTTTATCATACTAATTTTTGAGATCCTGTGAAAGAACAAAAACAGATAGCCAGAGATATTTATGGTATAAAACTTGGTGGCGAGGGGGGGAGTACATCTATGCTACTGAAAATAATATGGGGTCAAGTCCAAGAGGAAAAGAAAATGCAAAAAAAAAAAAACAACAAACAAACCAGTAACTATGAGTTCCCCAGGAAAAAAAGACAAGATCTCTCCCCCCTGCAAATAACAAACACTTTAAGGTTGAGATAAATACCCACTTATAGTATTAAAGGAGGCAAAATGAAGGATGCCACAGCTGCCCGGGTTCTGCATTCCAGAACTTAGATAAACAAGGTAGCTGGGAACAAGAGAGACTTTTCATTGGTACTATGTATAGTTCTTCTCTAACGCCATCTGGTACTACCCAGAAACCCAGACACTTGAGACTTCTCTAATTAGTACATGTCTTCACTTATTAACAGGAAAATAGAGGCTAGGAAATGTTAATTGTTATTGATTTGAACTTCATTTTAAATTATCCTTTATTGTTCTTCCTCCCCAGGCCTTTTTATGATTCTGAAAAGATTTTGTTAACCTTTTGACAAGGATAAAAGTCATCTTCCTTACTGAATGACACCGTTATTGCTTTTATTTGACAAATACTTATTTATAACCATGATTTTCTAAGGGAAAAGGGGAGCTACACAGCAATAATTTTCTTCCTTTTTTTTGTTGTTGTTTTGGAGACAACACCATCCATTTTAACTAAGGAAGTAACCTAAAACCTGAAGGTCATTAATAAAAAATGCTGCACACACTTGACAAATTCTGTAAGGTAGATACAAAATGGGAAATGATGCTGTAGGAGGAAAGTAAAGCATTAGTATTTTTTCAGAATCATCTTAAATTTTTTTCTAAATTTAAGCAATTTTTTTCTTTACTAAGCACACATAAACACAAAACAATAAACAAGAATATAAAAATGCCCTGAGATTAGCAGAGGCAATGGTGAAATAAGAAAATCAATTGAGATATGAAGTAATGACAACAACAATTCTATATGAAATATATACACAGAGATGTCAAATAATAGTATTATCAGGGCAAAATGTTAACTAAAGGGTTTTTTTCCTCCAATAAATAAGCATTTCTTTTCTCTTCTTCCATCCCCACCAAATGAAAAAAGAAAAGAAAGTGAAGGAAACAGAAACAAAACCCTTGTAACAAATATGATTAGTCAAGCAAAACAAATTTCCACAATGGTCAAGCCCCAAAGGACAGGTCTTGTTCAGCATCTTGTGACCAATCACTTCTCTGTCAAGATATGGGGAAGAAGCATGTACTATTATTGGTCCACTGAAATCATGGCTGGCCATTGCATTGATCAGAGTTCTTAGGTCTATTTGTCTTTACATTGTAGTGATTACATAAATTATTCTTCAGATTTTGCTCACATCACCCTCATCACTTTTTTTAAACCCTGACTTTCTGTCTTAGAAATATTATGTATTGATTCTAAAGCAGAAGAGTGAGAACGGCTAGGCATGGGAACTTGCCCACGGTCACATAGCTAGTAAGTGTCGCAGGCCATATTTGAACCCAGGACCTCTCATCTCTAGGCCTGGCTCTCAATGCACTCAGCCACCTAGCTGTCTCCTTCATGATTTTTCATAATATTAATCCATTACCTTTATGCACCATCATTTGCTGTTTTTCAATAAATGAGTATTTAGGCACATAGTAAGAATTTAGTAAATGCCTGTTGCCTTTTTTCCTCTTATGAATACTAAATATTTGGCTGTTTCTATAGAGGGGCCCATCCATCTTTCTTTAAAATATAATTTATTTATCTGCTTTAAAGACAGAAAGGAATTTAGAATCATAAGTTTATAGGAAATGGATCTAAGTTGAAATGGACCTAAGAGGTCATTTAAAACAGAGGTGTAGGACATACACTGGCAACACTCCTAAATTCACTGGCACCAGATTAAAATATAATTAGACAATAATTTAACCAAATAAATAAAAATACACTAAAACTGAGTTAACATTAAAAAACATTAAAACATTAAAAAACATTAATTAAAACATTAAAAAAGGCAGAAGAAATCCAGCGGTTTGCTGATATGAAAAACTACAAACAATTTTTCAGTGCCCTCAAGACTGTCTATGGGCCATCAAAACCCACCACCACTCCCTTGCTATCCTCTGATGGTGACACTCTCATAAAAGATAAAAAAGGCATCAGCAACAGGTTGGAAAGAACACTTCATTCAGCTTCTCAACTGACCCTCTTCAGTCAACCAAAGTGCCCTTGACCAGATCCCCCAAAACCGCTCCATTGAACAACTTGACGTCCCTCCTTCAATAGAGGAAGTCCAAAAAGCCATTCAACAAATGAGTGCAGGCAAGGCACCTGGTAAAGACGGGATCCCAACCGAGGTGTACAAGGCCTTAAATGGAAAGGTGCTCCAGGCATTCCACATAGTGCTGACCAGCATATGGGAAGAGGAAGACATGCCCCCAGAACTCAGAGATACCTCCATCATAGCCCTATACAAGAACAAAGGCTCAAGAGCAGCCTGTGACAACTACAGAGGCATCTCACTACTCTCCACTGCTGGAAAGATCCTCGCCCATGTTATACTCAACAGACTCTTGTCATCTGTTTCAGAGCAGAACCTGCCTGAATCACAATGTGGCTTCCGACCAGATCGCAGCACCATCGACATGGTCTTCTCGGTGAGGCAAATGCAGGAAAAATGCCTTGAGCAGAACCTGAGTCTCTACATTGTCTTCATAGACCTGACAAAGGCGTTCGACACAGTGAACAGGGACGCATTGTGGGTGATCCTTAGCAAGCTCGGTTGCCCAGCAAAATTCATCAAACTGATCCAGCTCTTTCATGTCAACATGACAGGGGAAGTCCTATCTGGTGGAGAGACTTCCAATCTCTTCAACATCTCCAATGGTGTGAAACAAGGCTGTGTCCTCGCTCCGGTACTATTCAACCTATTTTTCACCCAAGTATTACGACATGCTGTGATGGATCTAGATCTGGGCGTCTACATCAAATACCGACTGGATGGCTCACTATTCGACCTTCGCCGCCTGACTGCAAAAACAGACAACAGAGAGACTCATCCTAGAAGCTCTCTTCGCAGATGACTGTGCTCTCATGGCCCACCAAGAAAATCATCTCCAAACCATTGTGGACAGGTTCTCTACCACAACAAAACTGTTTGGCCTGACTATCAGCCTCAGCAAAACAGAGGTGCTGTTCCAACCTGCACCAGGGAGGCCAACAAACCAACCATGCATAACTATCGACAGCATGTAGCTTTCTAATGTCAACACTTTCAAGTACCTGGGCAGCACCATTGCCAACGACGGGTCCCTAGACCACGAGATTAATGCCAGGATCCAAAAGGCCAGCCAGGCACTCGGGTGGCTGCGCTGCAAAGTCCTCCAACACAGTGGTGTAAGCACTGTGACCAAGCTCAAAGTGTACAACGCAGTGGTCCTCAGCTCGCTCCTGTATGGTTGTGAGACATGGACACTGTACCGGAAGCACATGAAACAGCTGGAGCAATTCCACCAATGCTCCCTCCGGTCAATCATGAGGATCCGATGGCAGGACCGAATCACCAACCAGAAAGTCCTCGATAGAGCCAACTCCACCAGCATCGAAGTCATGGTCCTCAAAACCCAGCTACGATCTGGACGCGTCATCTGCATGGACCCACAGCGAATACCAAGACAGGTATTCTATGGTGAACTGTCAGCTGGACTCAGGAAACAAGGCCGACCAAAGAAGATTCAAGGATCAGCTAAAGTCCAACTTGAAGTGGGCTGGCATTACACCAAAGCCACTAGAACTCGCTGCCTCTGACAGAAGCATCTGGCGAACCCACATTAACCACGCCGCCGCCACCTTTGAAGATGAACGACGTCGACATCTTGCCGCTGCGCGTGAACGCCGACACCAGGCCACAACCGCACCTCCCGTAACAACTGGCGTCCCAGGCCCCATGTGCCACAAACTCTGTGCCTCAGTCTTTGGACTCCAAAGCCACATGAGGGTATACCGTAGATGAAACTGCACAAAGACAATGTCATTCTCGATCACCGAGAGACTACCACTACAATATGAAGCCCACAGGGATCCTTATGTAGCAATTGGTGGCTTCCATTTCTATTAATGCTTGACACCATTGATCTAAGCCTACTGTCTCCCTTTACAAATGAGGAATCTGAATTACTGGGAAGTTCTAACTCGCCTAAAAAGATATTTTGCCTCCAAATTCAGCATTTTTTACTACTCCCATGACTTCTTTAACTGTAGTAAAGATTTAAACTTACCAAAAAAGGACTTCTTTTGGGTTAAGTTAATAACGGCTTAGCATCAAAAACATATAAAAATAATGTAGTATTTTGGTCATCTTCACAAATATTGTTTTGATATGCCACCAGGTCTGAGGATAAAAGCAGGCAACTGGTAAATAAACCATTTGAGGAGACACATCAAGTAGACATTACCTGTGCAAAACCAATCTCTTTCTCATTATTATAGATTTCACTGAAGGGTCTAGTCTCTGTGGCATTCTAATGCTCAATGCATTAGACTAATGCCATTTGAAAACTTGGGAGACATTGGCCATTAATAAGAAAGGGGTTGGAGGTGGGGGTGTCAGGGCTTATAGGGCACACCTTCAATAACCTTGCTGAAGGCCTTTGGTGAATGCACGCATATGTGTATATACAAGTCCACATACTCCTTTGCTAAGGACATTTTCAATGCCAGACCTTACTCCCAGCACATAGACATAAAAATACACACACACACACACACTCAGAATAATGGATAGAGAACTAGCCTTGGTGTCAGAAAGAATAGAGTTCCAGTTCACCTATGATCCATTATGATTCCCTGTGCTCAGAGTGCTGACACTCCATCGATGGAAATAAGAAGTACATAAATAAAGCAGACCAAAATAAATTTTAAGTAAATGCAAAGGAGAATAGAGTATGAATACATGAAAGGAATGGAAAGGATTCCAATTGGAAATAACACTTAAACTGTGTCTTGAAGAAACTAAGGATTCCACAAGGTGAAGGTAAAAGAAGATTGTGGAAGAGAGTCCAAAAACATGGAAGCAAAAATACAACATATATATGGAAGAGTGGGTAGTCTATTGAATTGATATCAGAGTACATCAGGGACAGCAATATGGAATCATTTTAGAAAGACAGGTTGGAATCGGACTATGGATAACTTTAAATGCCACAAGAATTTTGTATTTTATCCGAGAGGTAACAGGAAGCCACTCATGTTTCTAGACCAGGGAACTCATAGGGTCAGACTTGCACTTCATATCTTGTTGGCAGCTATCTTTAAGGATGGATTCCTCAGGGATAAACTAGATGCAGGAAGACTGATTATAGAAGGCTACTACCGGGGTTCAGGACAGAGATGATGAAGGCCGGGACAAAGGAGAAAGAAGAATATGAAGAGTGAAGAACAGCAGAATTGCAAACCTGAGTGGTGGAAAGATGGATGGATCCTCTATAGAAACAGGGAGAAACCCATCTGGGTTTCAGGGGAGAAAGGTATTGGGTTGCACTGGAGCCATGTTAAATTTGAGTTACTTATGGGACATGTAGGGGAGTTAGTGATATAGTTTTTGGTTTTAAGAGAAAGATTATAGGCTGGATATGTAGATAGGAAGTGATATGCATAAAGATGATGTCTGAATATATGGGATTGATGAGATCAGCAAGCAGTAGAGAATAAAGACTAAATAAGTGGAAGAGAACCTAGAACAGAGTTTAGGGATATGTGTGTGTGTGTGTGTGTGTGTGTGTGTGTGTGTGTGTGTATACATATACATATGTATATATATTCATGCAAAGATGTGGCAACAATTTGGTTATTTAAAATTTTTTTTTTAAAGAAAAGGAAGGATAAAGACTAAGAAAAGGCCCTTGGATTTAGCAACTAAGAGATCCATGGTAACTTGGACCTGGTAATTTCAGATAAGTGGTAGGATGGAAGTATCAAGACTCCAAGGGATTAAAAAGGGAGTGAGGAAGAATTGTCACTGAGTAAACAAGCTTTTACTACGTATCCTACAGTGTGTCAAGCACTGCACTAAGAGCTTGAATTACAGAGAAAGGCTCACAGTCTAATGGGGAGACAAAATGGAAACAACTATAAAGAAACAAAATATTTACAGAAAAATTGGGAAAGGCTTTTTGTAGAAAGTTGAGGCAAGGAGTATTGTGCTTTTTTCTAGGAGTTAGCTAGTGAAAGAGAAGAGATGTACAACAGCTTGAAGGAATTACAGGATCCTGGAAAGATTCTTTTTTTAAAAAACTGGGAGAGATCTGGGTATGTGTGAAGCCATCAGAGTAGGATCCAATAGATAAAAAACAAAGATTTAGAATATTAAAGACAGAGAGGATAAGATCAACTTCTACACTATCTGATGGCACATAAATTGCAAATAGCTTTATAATGGCTTGTTTGCATACGTTTCTCATGAGGACTGTTAAGATGATTAGCTGACACCATATAGCACTTTAAACTTTACAACACACTTGATGAAGACTCTTACTTGAGCCTCACAACCATCCTGAGAGGTAGTTCCCACAGGTATTGTTATTCTGCATTTTTCAAAGGAAACTAGAGCAGACAAAAGTTAAGTGACTTTCCCCATGGACCTCCCTGATTTCAAGTAAGAAGCCCTAAGAAAAAAACTTGTTTTAAGGTACAAGAAGAAATCACTTCCACTAATTCCTTTATTCACCACTCTAAAAAGAACCCATCAGTCATCTTTCCATTTTGTTGCATCTTTTGTATATCATCTAATTTCATTTACAGCAAAACTGTCAATTTAGGATATTTTGTTCAGTTCTTTCCAAGCCCATCAACTCAGCTGTTAAAAAAAGATTGTACATTGTGAGGATAATGACAGTTTACTTTGGTAGAAGGTCTAAAGACCATCAGAATGTTCTTTAAGGTCAATGAATACTTTTGCCATTTTTGGTCTTCCCATCACAAGGCACAATACCTATCCCATTAAGCAGCTGATAAATTTCAAGTCCCACAACTCTCTTAAGTGCTAACCAGATTAAAATGTTACTGGAATTTTTTTTTTAAAAATGAATAAATAAAAATACAATAAAACATAAATAATGTTTATATGTATCTAAATTTATTTAGCAGGCATTTTTATGTATATTTGAGTGGTCCCCCACTTTAGAATTTGACATTCCTGCCATAAAGGAAACACTAAAATTTTTGCTGATTCCTTTTAAAAAATAAATTTAGACTTCTGGGGGCAAAGCCAAGATTGTGGAGTAGAAGAAGCTTTCAGCTAAGCTCTCCAAACATTCCCCTCAAAACAACTTTAAAATAACACCTCCAATCGAATTATAGAGAGGCAGAGCCAACAAAAAGTCAGGATGAAATATTCTTCTGGGTCAAAAAAGCTAAGAAGATAGGGTAGAGAGATCTGTGATATGGAGGTGGGAACAGGCCCAGAGCCCATGTTGATAAAAACACCAGTGATGAGAGCAGGAGATGGTGACAGAAGCAGCAGCAGTTTCAGAAGCTCTGAACCCAGATATGGAAAGGGAAGCTGGCAAGTAGTCTGAAAGAGATTATAAGAGACTCCCATGTTAAACCTAGATGCTCACCTGGATGGTTTTGGCAACTCCACTGCCTATATCCATTTCTGGGTCACAGATCAAAGGCAGAGAGGGGGCACTTTCAGTCAACAGGGAAAGTAAATCCTGAGGGGCAGTATCACTTCTGGTCCCTAAGGGCTAAAGTACCATGGCTGGGTAAAGACCAGAATGCAATCAGGAAAAGCAGTGACCACAACTTTCACCAGATCACACACCACTTTCAAAGCACCAAAAACTTTTGAAGCCCCAAAACTATCACTAAAAAAAGGAGGCAAAAAAGCCTGAAGTTTGAGACAGTGGCTCTATCCTCCACTGGGAGCAGAGTTCAATTTTAACATGATGTTCAAAATCATGAAATAGGTTGTGAAAATGAGCAAACCACAAAAAATAACAACCTGATAATAAGAAAAGCTCCTATGGCAATAAGGAAGAGCAAGACACAAACTCCAAAGAAGACAATGAAATCAAAATAACTATAAGCAAAGCTCCAAAGGGGGGAAAAATATTGTGAATTGGACATATGAACAACAAGAATTCCTGCAAATGAAAAAATAATTTTCAAAATCAAATAAAATGAGAGAGAAAAGAAGTTAGCAGATTGAAAAGAAAGCAAGAAAATAATGAAAAGGCAATTAATGGCATATAAACGGAAACCCACAAAAAATTCTGAAGAAAATAACACTTAAAGCTTATGTTAAACATTTAAAATTTATGTTAAAAAACATAATAAGCCAAATGGAAAAAAAAGGTGAAAAAATTCACTGAGGAAAATAATTATCTCTTAAAAAATTTGAATTAGGCCATGAGATATCATGAAGTAATAAAATAAAGTTAAAAGAATGAAAAAATAGAAGAAAATGTAAAGCATCCCTTTGGAAAAAAAAACTGACCTGGAAAAACATATCAAAGAGACATAATTTAACAATTATTAGACTATGCAAAAGTTATGATTAAAGAAAGGGTCTAAACTTCATAATTCAAGGAATTATCAAGGAAAACTGCATCAATATCCTAGAATAAGAAAGTAAAAGTAGAATTAGAAAGAATCCATGTGAAAGGAATGCTAAAATCCAAAATTTCAGGAATACTACAGCCAAATTCCAGAGTTCTCAGGTCAAAATGAAAATACTTCAAGAAGTCAAAAAGAAACTATTCAAATACTGCAAGGGAACAGTAAGGATCACACAAGATTGAGCAACTACCACATTAAAGTAGCAGAAGACTTAGAATATGATATTCTAGAAGACAAAAGAGCTGGGATTACAACCAAGAAAAACCTATCCAGCAAAAGGGAGTATAAACCCTTCAAAGGAAAAAGGTGGATAGTTAATAAAATAAAGTTTTTCAAGCATCCTCGAGGAAAAGACCAGAGCTTAATAAAAACAAAAATATGACATGCAAATACAAGACTCAAGAAAAGTATAGGAAGGTAAACATGAAAGAGAAATCAGAAGGGACTCAATATGGTTAAACTATTACTTTTCTATATAGGAAGATGATACATTTCTTCCAAGAACTTTATCATTACTAGGCCAGTTAGAAGGATTCTACACATAAAGACTTGGTGGGGTATAAGTCAAGTGCTTTGAGATACTGCAAAAAAAAAAATGGATGAGAGAAAGAAGAATACTCAGGAAGAAGGGGGGAAGGGAGAGGAACAATGGGAAAGGCAATGTCATTTATAAGAAACCCACTTGAAATAGAGACACTTTAAAGGGAGGTGGGGCTAGAACAGAATCTATTATTCTTTAATTAAATTTTAAAAAGCAGGAGTAGCAATCATGATCTCAGACAAAGGAAAAGCAAAAATAGATCTAATTAGATGGGAGAAGCTGAGAAACTACATTTTGCTAAAACATACCATAGACAATGATATGACGTCAATACTAACCATATATGCAAAAAACAGCATAGCATTCAAATTCTTAAAGGAACAATTAAATGAATTACAGGAGGAAACTGTAAAACTATCCTAGTGAGAGACCTTCACTTTCCCCTTTCAGAACTAGATAAATCTAGCTATAAAATAAATAAGAAGGCAAGGAAATGAATAGACTTAAGAAAACTTAGAAAAACTAGAGAAAATTGAATAGAAATAGAAAGGAATATACCTTTTTCTCAGTTTTATATGGCATCTTCAAAAAACTGACTGTGTATGTATTAGGGCATAAAAACCTCACAATCAAACACAGAAAAGCAGAAATATTAAATTTACCCTTTTCAGATCATAATGCAATAAAAATTACATAGATTACAAGTTCATGAGAAGCTAAATAGCCTGAAGAATGAGTGGGTCAAAGAACAAATTCTAGAAACAATCAATAATTTCATTAATAAAAATGATGAGACATTTCCAAAAATTGTGGGATGCAGGCAAAGGAGTACTTAAGGGAAATTTTGAATTGGGCATGAAACTAAAAAAATAAAACTTGAAAAAGAACAAATTTTAAATTCCCAATTTAACACCAAGATGACAATCCTGAAAATCAAAAAAAGTAATAAAACTGAAAGTTAAAAAAAGAAGATAATGAAATGACTATGATCAACAATGAAAAGGGTGCATGTACCACCAATGAAGATGAAGTTAAAGCAATTATTAAGAGCTATCTTGCCCAATTATATGTCAGTAAAACTGGCAATCAAAGTGAAATGAATAAATATTTACAAACATACAAAATGCTAAGATTAACAAAAGAGGAAATTGAATACTTAAATAATGATATCTTAGAAAAAGAAATCAAATAAATCATCACTGAGCTTCCTAAGAAACAATCTTCAGGGCCATATGGATTTACAAGTGAATTCTATCAACCATTTAAGGAATAATTAGTGACAATAGTATATAAACTATTTGAAAAGATAGGTAAATAAAGAGTTCTACCAAATGGCTTTTATGACACAAATATGGTGCTGATACCTAAATCAGGCAGAGTAAAAACTAAGTAAAAATACTAGAGATCAATTTTCTTCATGAATATTGATGCAAACATTTTATATAAAATACTAGCAAGGAGATTATAGCACTATATCACAAGAATTATAAACTATGACAAGGTGGGTTTTATATCAGAAATGTAGGGATGGTTCAATACTAGGAAAATAATCAGCATAATTGACCATGTCAATAACAAAACCAAAAGAAACCATATGATTTTATCAATGGATGTAGAAAATGCATTTGAGAAAAATACAACATCTGTTCCTATTAAAAACTCTAGAAAGCACAGGAATCATTAGAGCTTTTCTTAAAATGATAAATAGGGTTTTCTAAGTAAACCACCATATCATCAGCAAATAGAGATTGTTTTTATCTCCTCTTAACCTATCTTTATTCCATTCATTACTTTCTCTTATTTGATTGCAAATTGCTAGCATTTCTAAAACTATATAAAATAATAGTGGGGCAAGTGGGCATCCTGGTTTCACTCCTATATTTACTGGAAAAGGTTCTAGTGAATCTCCATTGCATATGATAGTTGCTTTTGACTTGAGATATATGCTTTTTATGATATTAAAAAGGTCACTCTATGCCTATACTTTATTTTCTGATTGATTCTTAATAGTCTACGCTTCCTTTTCTGTTGGCACTACAAGAGAAATTAAAGAATCACAAAAAAGTTTGGAACATTCTGATATTTTACTCATCTCAATGGCTGACATGACTTTAAAAAATCGTAATAGCCATGTTTCTGGTGATTAGCCTTTTTGCATCTTTTTATTAAATATCAGAGAGGGTATGTTATTAGCTCATATACTCACCCTTTGAGTTTTGAGATTAACACTGTACCCCAATTACATGGTCTTTGAGAGACTCCATTGGCTCAGCCTCTGAGAACTCATACCATGATGAAGCACTAAAAAAATTTATTCTGTTAAACACATGGACATTTAAAAAATTAGCATCAAAAATACAAAATATAAATGTAGCTTTCTGTTATCTGATCAATTTTAGGTAGCAGTTATTTTATCAATAATAATATGAAGAAAAATATACTGTCCCTACATACTATGAGGAGAAATGTGACAAAAGCAGCACTTAAGTTAGGATTATATTGCAACAAAGAAAAGGGGAAGAGAAAAAAAAGATTTTGTTTTGTTTAACAGACATATGGATACTAGTGATGGTTAGGAAAAGAAAAATGCCAATCTTCAGTATTATTTGTAAAATTTTAAGGAATTATTAAGCCCAAAAGAAATCAATGATAAAAGAAAACAGTTTAATGCCCAAGTTGAAAGGCTATGCATAAGAGAATTTTATATTTCAATTAAAGAATAAATAAGCATTTAAGTGTTTACTATTTTCCAAGCATAATGCTAAGCACTGTAGCTAAAATTTTTACAAGAAGACAGTCCTTGATTTCAAGAAGCTCACACTAATCAGGATAAAAGCATATAAAACACATAAAATCTCTCCAATTTTTCATGTTTTCAGAAAAATAATGAAGAAAATAAAAATCTTCTTGGCTTGGAGGGTTAGGAACAGAAAACAATGTTTCAAAGGCTTTTTCTTCAAATAACTATATACATATGAAATGCAAAACCTAATTAGCCTTAAAAGGAAAATAAATCTTATTTTTCTCTTTATTCAACTATTAGGTCTTTAAGTCCCATAAAAATCTCAAAAAAAATTTTATTACATCTTGACATGACTTATTAACATGAAGCTCAAATATCTTTCCCTTGATTCAAATAGGGTAGCTTCATTTACTTAATCCTATGTCTGTTTCTCCTTTGTCACCGTGAGCAGAAATCCATCTTCCCCTGTCTATTTGGGCAAAATGATCTTCAGCTTTCAATCATCTCTAAAAAAAAGCAGAGCAAATGACAACCCTTCCATTCACCAAGCCTGCTAAAGCAATATGAATAGTGACTAAATTAGGCAGTTTTGTGACGTACTAGTTAAAGTGCCAGGCCCATAATCATGAAAGTGTTGGTTCAAATCCAGCCTCAGATACTTACTAGCTGTGAGACTATAGGCAAGTCACTTGACTTCTGTTTGCCTCAATTTCCTTATCTGTGAAATTGGATCATAATAGCACCTACCTCCCAGAATTGTAAAGACTAAATGTGTTAATATTTGTAAAGAAATTGTTAGCTATAATGAAAATATTTGAATAATACTTTTTTTTAAAACCCTTACCTTCTCTCTCTCTCTCTCTCTCTCTCTCTCTCTCTCTCTCTCTCTCTCTCTCTCTCTCTCTCTCTCTCTCTCTCTCTCTCTCTCTCTCTCCTCCTTCCCTTCCTCCCCCTTTATATAAAGAAAACTAGATGGGTAGTAGAGAAAAATAAATCTTGACAGTAAGTACTATTTTACAAGAAAGAGTAAAGAAGAATCTCTTGCCTTTGAATACAGGAATTCATGTGGAGATTATCCTGCTTTGAAATTAACTGAAGAGTATATTTAACCTTCTTTTTCTTACAGTCAATTGATTTCTTTCTTGATTATGTTATCTTGAAGAAAACAAGGGTGGCCATTTGGTACAGAAGAAATAGCATCAGGTCCAGAAATAGAAGTGAAACCATGTTGAGGCAAACCTATCCCAAAAGATCCTAACAAGAAAGGCAGACCTTAAAAAAATGAAAGCTTTCCTCTAAATAGAAGCAACAGGCTTTGAAAAGGTTGAGAAAAAGAGGAGGTGGAATTAAACATATTTTGTTATTTTACACAGACAAGGATAAAATAATGATACCCACAAAGCAAAGGGCAAATATTATTCCTTCTCCAGTAGTGAGGCTCATTAAAGTGTTCTGGCTAAAATCACTATACCCATCTCTCATAAAATTAAAGAGAGGCAGAATCAGAGCACCCATAAAGGAAACACTAGAAAAAATCCTCTGTGCTGGCTAAATTGTATGTTATCTCAATTGTACACCAGATACAAGGAGAGGAGAGTAGGTGGTACTGAGTATATGCCAATCAATGGATAGTTCCACATCTGTGAGGTTACAGAAGATTTGTAACAAAGATCTCACCAAGGCCTTAAAAAAATTCAGGTGTGCACTCCAGCAAAGCTTCTCTGTCACTGTTTAGTTAACCAAATAAAACTAGTGAAAGATGACCCATTTTGAGGCAAAAATAAACATAAGTTTCCAAAAATGACTGAAGTCCCACAGTGTTCAGCAGACAAATGCTTTTGTCACACCTAATCAGTTTTGTGCTAAATGTGGGTTTTTTTAGAGTTTACTGGACATCATGGATCTGAGATCTCATCAATGGGAATAATGGCCATAGCTGACAATCCATCCAAAGTGTGCCCATCCCATACAACTCCATCTCTTCAATCACCCCATTGCATTTCTCTGGACTTCATCAAACCTCCTCTCTATGTTCCTCCCACAACCTACCTCCACCATTTACAAGTAGAAAGAAACTTGAAAACAGGAACTAGTTAATTTCAATAATTTAAGTCAATGTGCCTTCTAAAAATAAAGAATAAATCAAATTTTTAAAAACAAGGCTTTTTCAAAACCCTTAGAATTTGTGTAAGAGGGAAATAAAGCAGAGAATAACCTAGCATGTATCCTAAATTTTGAGATTGAAGATTTCAAAGGGCTCAGAGGAAAGACATAAGATACTACGGATTAAAATTGTTATTAAATTATCATTAACTTAAAAATAATTATTAAATGAGTACTAATAAAAATAATAATGATATAAGTCAGTAATAAAGCATGATGGTACAGACAGCACACTGGAGCCGAGTTAGGATAAGCAGGGTTCAAATTCCATCTTAGACAAGTGACTCAGAATAAGTCACTTAACCTCTCAGCCTCAATTCCTCATCTGTAAAATGGAGGCCAAACTTATAGTACTTTCCTCACAGGGTTATGAGGAGGCTTGAATAAGATAATATATGTGACGTATTAAAACAGCTATGTAGAATTTTAGTTATTAGAAGGGTCTAAAGCTGGCATCCAACAGAGATAGATATATAAAGGACATTGGAAAGGAAAAATTGATATTTTTTCTCTTTTAATCCCATTACTTAAGGAGACCATTTAGGATCATATCAACAAACATTTTCAAGGGGTTTTGACAAAATCTTGTGATCATTAAATAACCACAAACAATTAAACCCAGGATATTATGATAGCTTCTTCTTTAGGAAAAGCAGCTGACTAGTTTAGGAAGAGCTTTTATAGATGGCTACCACAAAACGATAAGAAGAAATATAATTTCTTTTATAACTTCTATAAACCACATTTGAGCCTTCATAAATGCTGCCAATGAAATTTCTTTTGATTAGCATGGCACTCCTCCAAAAGGAAATTTGTGGCACTCTGAAAATTACTTTCTCTTAATTTCATAAAGGTTTGGTTGTGTACCTGAATGCTCTAGGGACTTGCAAAAGGCCTCTATAATCTTTTAGGTGGTAATCAAGCAACACGGTAAAAGTTTATGAACTTGTAGTAATCCATGCAAAAGTATGTTTATAAAATGAACTATTGACTAAAAGTAGCGGAAAAGGCAAATGGTTGTCATTTTACTCTCAAAAAGTCCTACCAACTGATTTTTGAAAAAATGCTACATATCTTACAACTCAACTTCTTTTCTTTCTTTAGGACTCTATGACTGAATCAGGAAAAGGTCCCATGACCAAGAAATCCCTAAGATATAGCACCTCTTTTTTAAACAAAGATTTTTCAGAATTTTTCATATGCTATATCATGGTTTTTTCATAAATCTCCAGCATTTGAAGAATATTTGGAGAATGGAAAAGCTAGGTGTTGCAGTGGATAGAATATTGGGTCTGAAGTCAGGGAAGACTCATCTTCCTAAATTAAAATCTGGTCTCAGACACTTAGTAGCTATGCAACTCTAGACAAGTCATTTAACCTTATTTGCCTCAGTTTCCTCATCTATAAAATAAGCAGCAGAATGAAATGAAAAACTACTCCAGGATCTTTGCCAAGAAAATCTCAAATGGGGTCACAAAGAGTTAGACATGACTAAAATGACTAAACAACATTTAGAGGACAGATTTATACATAGGAGAGAATTTTAAAAGCATTTTGCCAAGTATCTGAGAAATCACTTTTTAAAAAATTAGGTTTTACACTTTGCAGTTTTAACAATTTTAACTGGGTTTTATTTGTACAATACAATGCTTGAGTTTTAAAAAGTGGATTCAAATCTTGGTTTAAATACTTCTGGATTTTGTGAACATAGGAGAGTCATTTAATTTTTCTTTGCCTCAATTTGCTCATCTGTATAGTAGGGACAACAATATTTATCTTACAGGGTTGTTATGCAAATAGCACTTTGTAACTTTGAAAAAATTAGAGAAATGCTAACTGGAAATTATATTAGATTATAGATTTTGTATTAGAAAGGATTTTACAGAACATCTAATACAAACTCCTCATTTTAGTGAGGAATCAACTAATGAAAAATGGGAAGTGACTTGACCAAGGTCATATAGCCATTTTAAAAACTGAAGTTCAAGGCCAGGTCTTCCAACATCAAATCCAATGTTTGTTTTTTAAATTCTGAACTTCACACACACACAAAGAGAACATTTCCATATGCAAATCAAGAAGTAAAGAAAGGATTATCTATGAAATTTTAAATCTCTATTACATACAGCTTGCTTTTTTGAAAAACATTCATGTTTTACATGTTATTTTCAAAGCTGACTTTGCTTGTCTGAATTACTCTCTAAACTTCCTTCTGTTCTTACATGTAAAGATGTTTCAATGACCTTTTTTATTTATATTCTTCTTTTGGAAGGTAGCACTGGATCCCCTACCCCAAAGTCCCTCCCTCTGATTTAAAAGAAAAAGCAATCCTTATAATAGATAATTATATATTAAACAAAACAAACCCACACAATTGCCATGTACAAAAATGCATGTCTCCATCACCTGTTGAAACCAGCTTCATCATTGATCCTCTAGAATCATGATTAGTCATTATATTGACAAGAATTTTTAAGTCTTACCAGCTTGCTTTTGTTGTTTTTCATGACATTACTGTATAAACTGTTCTCTTGATTATACTCTCTTGATTCTGTATCAATTCATACAACTTTTACCAAGTTTTTCTGAAATAATCCCTTGTTTTGCCATAATATGCAGTTAATAAATTTGGGGGGTTCCACTCATCATTCATTCATTCTCACTTTACAAATAACACTATTTCATCACACATATGTGTATGTGTGTGTGTGTGTGTGTGTGTATATATATATATATATACACAATTTGTTCAACTATTCTCCAATTAATGGTTTCTTTTTCTTTGTTTCTAATTTGTGGTTTCTTTTTTTGCTACAACAAAAAAATAGTTGCTATAAATATTCTGGTATTTATTTGTACAGTTTTCATTATTCTTTGGAATACAGACTTAACAGTGCTATGGCTGGGTCAAAGGCTATATACATCTTAGTGACTGCAGGGCAGAGTTCCAAATTACTTTGAGAATGACTCGATCAATTCAACAGGGCACCAGTGTGCCTGTGTGCCAGCCACTACCATTTAATTAAGGCTATGTGGCTTAATAGTTAGAGATTTGGAATGTAAGCCAAGAAAGTTGGGTTGAAATCTCACTTTGGAAATTCATTAGCTGTGCAACCAAGGACAAATCACTGACCCTCTCACAGAGACTGTTTCCTCATCTACAAAATGAGGATCACTAAGCCCTTACTATGCCTGGCACTGTGTTAGGCATTAAGAATAAAAAGACAAAAGTAAAAAGGATCCTTTATAATAATAATGGCATTATGTATTACCTCAGATAGGGTATGAAGAAAATGGCTGTTAAAACTATGCAAATTATATAAATATTAAGTTACTAAAATTTAGTGAAAGTTAGTTTTTAAAGGAACTAGTTGGCACTGTGGAGTCAGGAAGACTCATCTTCCCGAGTTAAAATTGAGCCTCAAAAACTTATTAGTGACCCTGGGCAAGTCACTCTGTTTGCCTCAGTTTCCTCATCTATAAAATGAACTAGAAAAGGAAATGGTAAACCACTTTAATATCTTTGACAAGAAGTCCCCAAAGCGGGTCATAAAATGAATCAGACACAACTAAAAAAAGAGACTGAACCAAACTTTTAAAGCAAAGCACCCAGTACAGCATGCCAGGCTCACTATCAGTGCTTAAATTTTGCTCAATTAAACCATGTACTCTGCTGATAATTAGAGCCAAAAGTAGTTAGTTGGAGAGATATCAGAGTACAGACTAAAGAACACTAATTCTGCCCTAGAAGACCTACATTCAAATTCTACCACTGTAGTTTACTAGCTTTGTGACCAGAAACAAGTCATTGAATCATCTTTGAGCCTTAGTCTCCTCATCTGTAAAATGAGGGCATTGAACTAGACGGCCTCTGAGATCCCTTCCAACTGTAGACCTATGACGCCAAGACAGAATAAAGGAAAACTTAAACAGTATTTTCATAACCTATGGAGAAAGAATATCAGAGTTAATATTTCCCAAACTATTATGCTGGTGTGAAATGCCCTCTAGTCCTTTCTTCTCTTCTCATTTCGGCATAGAACAAATGGCCTCATTTTGCGGCAAATCATCATCATAAGTTTAAAAAGATATCTCAAAACAATGAGTCAACAGAGCAAGTAAGTTACAGCTTTATTATAGACACCGGCTCTGTGGGAGCAGCTGCCAGCAGACTACCCCCTCTCACCGTCTTATCCATCTTTGCCTCCATCAACTTAAAGACACTGTGACCTTTTCTCATATAACTAGTTTGTTCCCTGCCTCCCCTGAATCTTTCTGTCCCAGTCAGCCTGTAATTTTTTTATTTAACACCAAATTACTACATAGGCTGCCTCTCTAGGTCTCTAATTATCACATTCCGGTCCTCTCTTTCCACCCATAAGGTCCTCTGAGATCGAGATTATTATGTCTTCAGCTTGTCCTGAGTGCCCACAGTGTCAAGAGGGGAAGGAGGGGATATGTTCAAGAGAGAGGAGATGGGAGGAGGAGAGAAAAGGAGCCAAAAGGAAGAGCGCTGAAGATCTGACACATATCCTGGGGTACATTGCTGTCCAAAACAGAATGGACTTCCTTGAGAAGTCAAGAATTTCACATGACTAGATGACCGCTTGTCGGATGTGTTGAAGAAGGGAGTTCTTGATCAAGTACAGGTTAGATTAGGGTTCCGATCAATCTTGAAAGAAGTCTCAATATTGGCATTGTCAATGTAGGGACTGAACGATCACTAGACCCCAACTGAGAGAAATGGCCCCACATCTGACCATTGACTGACCAGTCTATGTATGCAGAAGTTCCTATATATCCGGTCTTGGTTTAGTCAGTTTTATTTAGGCAAGAAATGTAAAGTTTCCTTGACTAGTACCAGCTTAGCAACTTCATCTAATCCAGATATGCAAAGTTAATCACAATTTAATTAATATATAAATTTATATATATATATATGTATATGTTATACTAATAAGGAGTGTCACAGTTCAGTCCTCCTATTCAGTCCTGCAAGTATGTCCAGTAATAACAATTAGATAGATATAGGGCAGAAATGCAGAGATCTGGGCTCTCAACTGTACAACCAAGCCATAGTCACTTGGAAGTGCCGGTCTTTTGAGCCATATGTTGCTGGTAATAACTCCCTGATTTGTAATTCCTTGAGCACTTAGGTTACTTCTTCGTACCACCTCTCCTATAATTTCCTCTCAGACATATATATATATGTGTGTGTGTGTGTGTGTGTGTGTGTGTGTGTGTGTGTGCGTATACATATGTGTATATATATATATATATAAATACACATACAAATATATACATATATTATCTCTAGAACCACATATATTCTATATTACGGTCACCAAATAACTTGCTTAAAGAAATAACCTTAAAACTCACAAAATTCATAGAAAGCAAATATGCCCCAAAGCCTTTCATAGTCATGCTCAAATTCTCTCCAGCTGGAAGCAGTTATTAAATGTCCCTTTCAAAATTATTCAATATAAGCTTAGTAACATTGTGGTAGGCACAATGTGTATTAAAGTTAAGGGTGTAAAGCTGAATGGAATGGAGACAACTTGACCTACAACACTGACAACTACATGTCTTCTCTCTCAGGTTCCTCTAACTGCAATGAATTAACCCATGGCAAAAAATGGTGACATTAACAGTCAAGTGGTTCTTTAAGAAATAATAGTTTTTCATTACTTTCTAAAATGTAAGCCGACCATTATGTTCTGAAAAGAATATGCTATTTTACGACTTTTTTAAAAATAGGACAAGGCATTAAAAGTAAACAAGAGAGAGCCACTTGAGGCTGAGAAGCCAATCAGTAGACTTATATTTTATGTTTTAAATTACATGCTGGAGTTTTATGAGAAATAGCTATTTTTTTTAATCTACAGTATTTCTTAGCATGTAAAGAGAGAGGGTCTGAACAGGAATAATTATCAGAACTTTTAAAAATATAGTATGCCTCAAATTCTTATTTAATCTTATTTCTTTTGCCTCCAAAACTCAAATCAGGAAAAGGATTAGGTCCCAGCACAAGGTAAGACACCCTATAAAAGTTGCTCTGTTTAGCCTTTAAAGTCCTTTACAATCTGGCTTCAGGCGACCTCTTCAGGCTTATTGTTTCCCCCCTCACACATTCTGCAGTCCAAGAAAAATAGCTTGCTTGCTTACTTGCTCTTCCTCCTACTTGTTGTTCAGTCATTTTTTCAGTTGTGTCTGACTCTTGGTAACCCCATTTGAGTTTTCTTAGCAAAGATACTGGAGTGGCTTGCCATTTCTTTCCCCAGCTCATTTTATGACGAGAAAACTGAAGCAAAAAGAGTTAAGTGTTGTATCCAAGGTCACACAGCTAGGCCGTATCTAGCCTGGATTTGAACCCATGAAGACGATCTTCCTGTTTTCAGGCCTGGGATTCTATCCACTGCACCACTTAGTTGCCCTGTTCTTCCTCCTACACCATCCTTCATATCTCCTGCTGTGGCACAGATTCTTACCCATGCCCAAAGCATTCTCCCTCTTCACCTCCACCTTTCAGAGATCCCTCGATTCCTTCAAAGTTCAACTCCAGTGCCATCTCCTACACAAGGTCTTTCCTAATTTCCCCAGTTGTTAAAGTTCTCTCCCTCTCCTATTAGGTTGCATCCAGTTGTACTGACTTCTTGGTAAACATTTTACTTCCCATTATAAAACATAAGCTCTCTGAGAGTAGGAACTTATTTTGTTTTTTGTCTTTGCAACTCCATCACCTAGTATAATACAGGTGCTTAACTTTAGTGAATGGACACAGGTTCCCATATATTCAAAATCAGTTTCTGACATTGAACCTCTTCACCCTGGGCTAGGAGAACTGGTACCCAAAGACCCCTGGGTCCTAGGCTGCCTCCATCAGGTCTGAGGTCAGAGTGGTGGCAGTGGCATGACTTGCCCAGAACATAGTGCATTGCTACTTCAAGGGATAGTACTTTTAAAAAAACTGAGTTGAAGAGACCATCACTCCCTTGCTCAAAAGTTTTCAGTAACCCCCTATTCCTTTTAAGACAAAGTTCCAACTCTTTAGCCTGTCATTTAAAGTCTTTGATGATGTGGCTCTAATTAACCTTTCCAACTATTTCATAAGACTCCCCTTTAGCCACTCTACACTATAGCTAAACTAGGCTGCTTTCTGTTTCCTAAATTTTATCTCCAGTTTCTATGCCTCTACACAGACTATTTTCCATGCTTTGAATCTACTTTATCTGCACTTCTTGGAATACTGACCTTCTTTTAGCTGTCACCTTCTTAGTCATTTTCAGTCTTGCCCAATTCATTATGACCCTTTTTGTGGTTTTCTTGGCAAAGGTACTGAAGCAGTATGTCACTTCCTTATCCAGATCATTTTATATATGAGGAAACTGAGGCAAATAGGTTAAGTAGCATGCCTAGGGTCACACAGCTATTAAGTGTCTGAGACTGGACTTGAATTCGAGAAGAGCAATCTTCCTGACTCCAGGGCTAATGCTCTGTCATCTGATCCATGAATCCTTCTCTGATCCCCCATCGGTAAATATTCTCTCCTTTTCCTTGAGTTACCTTATATTTATTTATCTATATACATGTTTTATCACTCAATATAATGAAAGATCTTTGAGGACAAGGATTTTTTTTTCATTTTTGCCTTTGTATCCCCAGAACCTAAGAAAGTACTTTATATATTTATACATTTAGTAATCTTTAATTAAATTGATCAGTGAGAGAAAGTTTCAAGTGGAAACAAATTTTTAATTTTAAATTTATTATGCCCTAACCAAAGTTCTGAAGAGAGAGAGAGATCAAGATGCAATCATTTTCTGGGTATATGCAATCCAAGTTAATCAAATTATAATTCATAAAAAAGATTCTCTTTCTCTTTTCAGAGATGTTTTTAGTGCTTTCCTCAAGAGGTATCACAACTTTAGGCTGAGATCAGCACATTCAGAATGGTTTGTATGGTATAGTAGTATATGCCATGTTTGAAAACATTAATTCATTTTCCTGGGGTTTATAGCTAGGTATAAAAATATTGAAAAGTGTGTAATTTAATTTTATGATTATTCAAAGATATATTGGAAATGGAAACATTCTTTCAGCTCAGCTAGAAATTTTTAAAAGAAAAAAAGCATAAAATGGTCAGTCATATTTACCCAGAGAATCATAAAACAACTACTATTTTGAATCCAACTCCAAAAGATGCTACAATAATATATTCTCCTACTACTTCCCAGAAATGAGCATAAGCAAAGAGAACTAGGACCACATTATTGGGAAGTCCACACAAATGACAGACTATTACCATTGTAATCTCTTACCTAATTGGTCTTGGTAGCCTAATTATCTGAGGTTCTCTTCCTTGAAGTACTTCAATGACACTGAGGATAGATTCTGGAGTTAGGAATGCCTAAGTTCAAATCTGAGTTTTTTTGTTACTTTTTTTTTTCAAATCTGGTTTTTGACACATAAGCTGTGTTACCTGGACAAGTCACTTAACCTCTGTTTATCTCAGTTTCTTCCACTATAAAATAGGGATAATAATAGTAGTTGATTCTCTGGGATGTGAGGAGCAAATGAGATAATAATTGTAAAATGATTACTAAGGAACAATGCCTGGCACACAGTAGGTGCTATATAGATGCTATCATCATCATCATCACTATTGTTAGTTCCAGTGTTAATGATGACAACATGAAGGATGAGTAGCACAAAGCCTAGGAATACTGAAAAATCAAAATACAACACAAAAATATTTGAAAAACTCTACTTCTACCATCCATGTTGTTTTCCTAAGTTAAATATTAACATAGATATTGCTAACCACAAATAGGGGAGAAGAAATGGAAGCAGTGTCAGATTTTATATCCTTGGGCTCAGAGATCACCATAAACAGCAAATGCATCCATGAAATTAGAAAACTGCTTGCTTCTTAGAAGGAAAGCTGTGGCAAATCTAGACAGTATACTAAAAAGCAGAGACATCACCTTGCTGATAAAAGTTTGTACAATCAAAAATAGGTTTTTTTGAGAATAGAGGGTTGTAAGAGTCAGACTATAAGGAAAATTGAGTGCCACAGAAATGACACCCTGAAATTATGGTGCTGGAGAAGATTTCTGAGAGTCCCTTGAATAACAAGAAGATAAAATCAGTCAATAAATAAATTAATTCATATTATTCACTAGGAGGTCAAATACTGAAGCTGAAACTTAAATACTTTAATCACATAATAGGAAGCCAGGACCTTAATGAGGAGAAAGATGGAAGGCAAATGGAGAAAGGGATGGCAGAGGTTGAGATGGATAGATAAGTGTCATGGAAACAATGAGCATGAACTTGGACAGAGTTTGAGAAATAGTGGAAGAGGGAAGGGCCTGGTGTGCTATCATTCATGCAGTCATGAAGAGTCAGACACAACTGAACAACAGTATCAACAAAAACCCCAGGCAGCTACTCTAATGCAGAGAAGTCAGTCAAAGGAGAAGGCCTCACAGGACATAATAGGGAAGGGCAAGAAACACAAGTGACTAAGAGATCAGTAAATTTAGGATTTTTAAAAGATTCTCAGACTCCAACTCCAGGGTTCTACTCATAGCACCAAGTTGGTACGAGAGTACGGATACAGAATACTGCACACACTGTCAGATGCAGTCACCATGTACACTGGTTTTCTGTAACTTTTTTTCTGGAAATATACAGAAATCTATGTCTACCAACTCCAGGATTTTCTTGGATTTGTGTTTCAATTTATAGGCCACAATAATAACTCCACATTTTCTTATGTTTTCCTAACCCAAAAAGAATGGTATATATGTATGTGCATTCATTTATCTCCAAGGGCATTCCACCACAATTTACTAATTTTGAATAAATACATTTATTAAATGCCTACCATATGGAAAATCCTGTGCCAAATGCTGGGGACACAAATTGAAAAGACAGTCCTTGCACTCAAAGTCCTCATATTCTAACAAAGAAGACAACACATTTGGAAGGTTTCAAGTGTAAGTCAGATGGAGAAGTCCCAAGTTCCTTTGGGTACAGCAGCAATGCAGAGAATAATGCATCTTCTTTTATAACATTTTAACTAATAAAATCTTATCAGTTTCTAATGTTGAATCATTTGACACTGGGCTAGAGGCATTGCTATATTCCAGTGGATATTGGGATCAAGGTCCTGGGCTGTCTCTATCAGACTCTGAGGGAAGATGGTAGTTAAAATGGTGGTGGTGACTTGCCTTGCCCAGCACATGGCACTTCCTTCCCTTTCCCTCATGATACCCCCTCCTTGTTCTCCAGCTTTCCTCACTCCAATCCTTTCTCCTATAAGTTGTCAAATGGATCTTCCCAAAAGGTCTGCCTATACCTCCAAGACCAAATATAAAATCTTATTGGTCTTTCAAAGTTCTTCATAGTACCAGACTCTAGCCTCCTTGTTGTTCTTCCCAACTCAACATCCCATCTTCTGATCCCAAGGTTTTTCCCCCCACTGGCTAATCCCTCCATGTTTAGAAGGCTCTCCTTCCTCATCTTTGCCTCTTGACTTCCCTGGCTTTCTTCACGTCTCAGTTATGGGCCCACATTATGTAAGATGCCTCTCTGTCTTCCTTAATCTCAGTGTCACCAAGGGCTTGCTGTGATCAGTAATTCTAACCCACAATGCAATAGGTTCATTATCCCTGATATAATGTGACTCTCTGATGTAGTTGCCGTGTTGTTAGTAAGCAACAAGAAATACGTCTTCCTTTGAGATGATGATGCCTCCTCATTTGAGATGATGATGCCTCCTCAATTTATCCTGCATAGGTCTTGTTTGTAATAATTGTTTACATGCTACCTCCTCTGTGAGACTATGAGATTTCTGCATGCAGGGACTGTTTTCTGTCCTTTTTCTGTATCACCAGGGCTTTTCATGGAACCTGATACATGTTGTTTTAGTTAGTTTTGGTCATATCTGATTCTTTGTGATCTCATTTGGGGTTCTCTTGGCAAAGATGCTGGAGTGGTTTGGCATTTCCTTCATTGGTTCATTTTACAGATGAAGAAACTGAGGCACACCAGGTTAGGTGATTTGCCCAGAGTCACTTCTCTAGTAAGTGTGTGAGGCCACATTTGAATTCAAGAAGATGTGCCCAATACTCTATCCACTGTGCCACCTAGCTGAAAACCTGGTACAATGTAGGTACTTAATGCCTACTTTGCTAGGAAACTAGCATTTTCTGGTTGACTGATTAAAAGACCAATAAATATGTTCCACGAAAAACCTGCACCCTGAAGAGAGTATGGAGAGAGTGATATGAACACAATTCATTTCCACTCAATACACATATACTCCAATTGTTCCTTTGTTTAAACAAAAGAGGGGGAAAAATCAACTTTACTTCTTCTATCTAAGGTAGGTGCTAAACCCACCATCACATAGTAGAAGAAGAATTGAAATATCTAGATTAGAGTCAAAGTGAAATAAGGGGAGGAAAGTGTTGAGAATACTTCTGGCCCTTCTGCTCTAAAAGAAAAGAAGCATGAGATACCCAAGAAAAACCTTACATACCAAGAATCCATGAAATCAACAATTGTAATATGTAGACTATTTGGGGGGAAATAAAGCCAAAAGAAATGTAATTTAGATAATGATTTTTGTTATGAAAAATAAAAAGTCATAAGTCTAAGAGGAAAAAATTATAAATCAGACCATGCGGCAAAATAGCTACACAAAAACTAATTACTCAATCAGCAAACAAAATACTTAAATCAATTTTTTCTTTCCCAGGTTTCAGGATAAAAAATAATAAAACAGAATCAAAGTTTAGCATGGATAATGGTACCCAAATGGCTTGCTGTGATCAGTGTTTCTAATCCACAATGCAATGAGGTTCATTGTACCTGAGATAATGGAACTCTGATGTAGTTGCCACATTGTTACTAAGCAACAAGAAATACAATATAAGGTTTAGCACTTTACTTAATATATTTTTATCATCAAGAACCTTTCTTTTCATTATTTTCCTCTTCTTTTGGATGCAAGTGGTGTTTAGACTAGGAATTATATTTAGCAATCCCACCCAAGTCAGAGAAGACAAGAGAACTGGAATTCTTTAAAGTTATACAAGGAATTCACACAATAAGTCCATCTTTTCATATTTAATGTTTTCTCAAAAGAAGCAACAAAGTAAACCTGCAAAAATTTCCAGATTGCATTCAACTGGTATGTATTCAACACCTTTTAAACATTTTCCAAGTGCTCAGTTTTATAAAAACTCAAGAAAATGAGCAATGGGTCAGTATTTTAAAATCAGCCCACTGTACCAGGGCTTAGTTAGGCTATGATACTTTGTCCACCAAAATATTTTGTACCTGACTAATTCTGCAATGCCAAAAAATAGACATCTATTTTGGTAGCAATATAAAAATGAAAATATTAATTTTAGCAAGTGACTCATTAAAAAAACAACATATAAATATGGAATCAAACTGCTCATAGCCTAATGGAGAAGGAATTAAAACTCAATGCAATTTAAAGGTTCTAACCAAGCACTACCTTTTTATTTATAAAGTTCATCTCAGTCCAATAGAAAGTGTACTACACTGCTTATAGTTATATAGAATAAAACTATCAACTATGTGATTTTAATTTATCTACATATCATTAATAATCAATTGAAGTTTTTTAATGAAACACTTGTTTGGACTATAAGGTAAAACTATACCACAACTACAATGAGAATTGTCAGAAGATACTGACTCATTAACTCAAACCTTTTCTTTAAAAAAAAAATTCTTAACAAATACACAAAATCAATTCATATACAAAGTAAAACTAAAAACCACAATTCTCTTATGCACAGCTTATTTTTTAAAAAGCATATAACTAAGTTGACAAGTTATATTTAAAACTCTCCTGCTTTTCTGTATCCCCTTCTGGGCTATATTCCCTTCTATGCATTTTTTTAGGATGCTTCAATGACCCTCTTGTTTCCTTTTTTGTGGAGAGATTCTCCTTCCTTCCCAAGAGGAGATCATCTAATAAAAAGTAGACTACAATCCTTATAAACAAATAAACTTAGTGAAGCAAAATAAATCCATACATTTGTAGTATCCAAAAATCCATGTCTCATTTTGTACCTGATGTCAGGCATTCTTCTTACAAAACTTGAACTCCCATGTTAGTATGGGAGAGAAGAGAAGAGAAAATGGAAAGACAGTCAAACCCAATTAACTTAAATTTCCCCTATAAATAATAAGACAACCAATAAATCAATAATTAATATTCATCAACAATAAAAAAATCAATAAAAATCATCACTACAATAAGCTTTTATGCATCACCTATAGGGTCATAAAGAATCACAGAAAATGAATGAATAACAACTTCCTGGCTCCAGGCATAGTGCTCCATCCTCTGAATCATCTAACTGCCCCAAAAGCAACGAAATGGGCTCATTATTTATCAAGAAGTCTTCACATGCTTAAATATTATGAGAAAATTAATGTTAATTTTTAAATAGTCACTAATATTCCTCCAAACACTATTTCACATAAAAAGTAGTATAGTGAGTGATTATATGGATCTGAGTTTGAATCCTACCTCTGAAACTTATTACATTACTCCAACTTATTTTCTTAACCTCATAAGCATCAGTTTTCTCACCTTTAAAATGGAAACAATAAATTTAGTACCTATTTCACACAATTGTTGTGAACCTCGAGTAAGAATCTAGGTCAGCGGTTCTCAACCTTTCTAATGCCGTGACCCTGCAATACAGTTCCTCATGTTTCAGTGACCCCAAACCAAAAAAATTATTTTGGTGGCTACTTCAAAACTGTAATTTTGCTACAGTTATGATTTGGAATGTAAATACCTGATATGCATTATGTATTCTCATGGCTACAAATTGAGAGGTTGAGAACCGCTGATCTAGGTAAAGTTCCTTCTCAAACATTACAATACTATAGAAATGTTAGCTATCACTGTAAAATGTTAATATGATGTCCTATATACGGACTATTTTCCTATGTCTGAAAGATATATTTTCTTGTAAAGATATACACCAATATACAGTGTGGACAATAATATTGTTTAAAGATTGAAATGGAGTCTATCTGACAAAGTGTTTCATGTGGCTAAAGACCTTTTTAATTCCCATTTGTTCTTGTCTGTAGCTTCTCTTCAGGTCATTAAAAATACAAATGAGTGAATATCATTACATTTGAAACAAAAGGTCGCAGGATATTTAGCTGAGAATTAAGAGCAAATGAAATCTGAAAGGAAAGGAATTATGTTTAATCTCTCAGATGTTTTCATTTTTTATAAAGGAAGAAAAAAGATAACCCAAATCTCTAACAAGATCTGCTTTGTAAATATTAAATATTCATAGCATCTACAAAAATGATTAAGTCATCTGTTTAAAATCCACACTGTTTCCACCTATAATTACAAAATATACTAGCATCCAGAATTAATTACCTTTGTTGGTGTCATGAGGATTAATCTAAAAAAAGTTTTCAACATAATTTCTATTCACAAAAAAAGGATACTTCATTAATTCTTTCTAAACATCAGTTGGCATTCAAATCAATGACAATAAAAAATTTGGCAACTACTTAATTTAAAATTACCTTTTGAGAACTGTTGATTCTCAAAGTAAGAGAATCTGGGTCATGCAGTGTATAGAGTGCTAGCCTGGAAGTCAAGAAGACCTAGATTCGAATCCTGACTTAGAAACTTACTAGCTGTGTGATCCTGGACAAATTGCTTATCATCTCCTACCCTCAGTTTCCTCATCTGTTAAATAGAAATAATGATAGCCCTCAGCTGCCAGGGGGGTCCTGAGGACCAAATAAGATGATATTTGTAAAGTCCTTTGCAAATCTTCATCAATAAACGTTCTTGTTATTCAGTTGTTTTTCAGTCATGTCCAATTCTGTGATCCCCATTTGGGGTTTTCATGACAAAGATGCTAGAAAGGTTTGCCATTTCCTTCTCCAGCTCATTTTACAGATTAGGAAGCTAAAATACGCAGGTGAAGTGACTTGCCCAAGGTCACACAGTTATTAAGTATCTGAAGCTTCATTTGAATAAGTCTTCCTGACTCCAAGTCCAGCACTTAATCGCTGTGCCACCTAGCTGCCCTATATAACTATTTTTTATTTTTCATTCATATTTTGGGCAAATTATTCACTGTCTAGGCCTCAGTTTCTTCATCTGTAAAATGAAAAGGCTGGACTCAACAACCTGTGAGTTTCCTCTGAACCTTAAATCTATGGTTCTTGCATATACACAAAATTCCATAAAAGAATGATTACATCTGACTGTACTCATACTCACTCATACTCATATATATTCTTTTGTAGTAGTTCACCATTTGTCAAACAATAAATGGTGTGTTTTAATATCATGAATACCCCTGTCCGTTCTGTTAGATCAGTACAGAGTCATCTCCCCCATCAGAATATGAAGTCCTTTAAAACAGGGTCAGTCTGGATTTCTCTTGTCTCCCTCATGCCTCAGCATAGGGGTATTGTACATGATAAGTACTAAATGCCTCCTCATTCTTCACTTCTTTAACAACTCACTTATTGGAAAATGATTCTTTGTTTCATACATTCATGTTAATTCTCTCTATTTTTCAAATACCAAACTTTTATCAGAGATATTTGATGTAAAGGTATTGAAACCCTGTATAAACAGAGAATAGAAGCAACAACTACATATATATTATATATAGTGGAAGTGACCACATAGAGATATGTAGAAAAATTGATAGACAGACAGACAGACAGACAGAAAGAGATAGATAGATAGATAGATAGATAGATAGATAGATAGATAGATAGATAGATAGATAGATGGATGGATAGATGGATGGATGGATGGATGGATGGATGGATGGATGGATGGATGGATGGATGGATGGATGGAGTCTCACATACACACTTTTAAGAGAACCAAAGAGCTCTCCTCTCTCCCACTCTAGCCAACTCTGTTCCTCCTGAACTCTACCAATATGTAGAGTTCCATATCAATGAGCCTTGGGACTGGGATTATAACAGCAATTACTATCTTCAATGAAAATAACACCTGAATACTGCCAAATTGAGCTTCATTGCCAGGGCCAATTTTGATCACAAAGAAAAGAGGAGAAAATACAACTCCTTCCCTTTGGTAGAGAACTGGGGAACTACAGGCACAGAATATCACATAATGTCAAATGAGGACACTTTGTCAAGCTTTGCTCAAATTTTTCTTTGTTACAAGGAAAGATTCAATGGGATCTGGTTCTAATGTTTAAAAAAAGCCATAAAAGTTATTCACTGGAAAAAATAACAAATGCATCCAAATTCCAAAATCTAACCAAAATCAATTTTTTTTGAAACTCAAAATGTTAGAAAATGAATGTTAAGAGGGCAGCTAGGTAGCTCAGTGATTTGAGAGCCAAGAAGTCCTGGTTTTTAATCTGGCCTCAGACAATGTATGACCCCAGACAAGTCACTTAAGCCCCACTGCTTAGTCCTTACTACTTTTCTGTCTTTGAACCAATACAATGTATTGATTCTAAAATGGAAGGAAGGAAGGAAGGAAGGAAGGAAGGAAGGAAGGAAGGAAGGAAGGAAGGAAGGAAGGAAGGAAGGAAGGAAGGAAGGAAGGAAGGAAGGAAGGAAGGAAGGAAGGAAGGAAGGAAGGAAGGAAGGAAGGAAGGAAGGAAGGAAGGAAGGAAGGAAGGGAATACTAAAAGTTGATTTTAATTACAAACATCTAAGACTAGGACAACCAACATCCTATTTGCTTATACTGAGGAAGTAATGTGCAAACATCATTAACTTGACAATCTAATTTACTCAGGTATTACACAAACTGTAAGTCAAACAATCTCTACACACAAACTGAAACAGCAACTGCTTGATTGGAAGAAAGGCAGATGAGCAGAACCCTTAAGCTTTTCATCTAATTTTATCTCTTAAGGAAGACTGACTGTACTAGGCCTTAGTACAGAACAGGCAGAAATCATGCACCCTGGAAGTCAGCTTCTCAAGTATGCTAGTAAAACTAGCACACATGCACACAAAATAACAATCTTGATAAGAGAAAATAATAAAAACAAACCAAAAGTATGTACATGCACTTGAAAAGGCACATGTAAATTTCTGGAGATTTATCACCATTTTATCCAAAGCACAAGTCCAAAAGCCCAAGGAAAACCAAGCTGGGTAGTTTATTTCTGTCACAGTCTTCCTCATCAACCTTATGTGGTTGTGAGTCAGACGACCTTTTTGACAGCACACACCAGGCGTCTGCATTCTCCTGACTCCTCCAGTTCTGACAGTGATTCACACTCCCTGTCCCTCCCCACTCAATCTTCTATTATAAGGCATGTTTCAGAAAAAAAAGCAGACAGACCATCTTCCAGAGGAGCCTGGAATGGTAGGACAAGCAGGATGGTACCCTATTAAGGACTAGCAGTTTTGTTCAAGAGGGGTATAGTCAGCACCTCACCTTGAGGAAGAGGTCAAATAGGTTTAACCTGAAGATTCAGTAGTCTTCATGGCTTTTCATTTTATTCACCAATAAAACAACTCCAAAGAATCATTTCCATGGGCTGGTTTTACACTTCTTCAGTGGTGAATTTTACAATAGAAGAATTCACCCACTCAAAGGGAAGAAAGTCCAGAAATAACGTGTCTGGGCTCAAAAGAGATACTTTTGTGGTGTGTATACCAAATCTGTATATGCACCCACTTGTTCTACTTGCCTCTTTGATAACCACCCAATTACTATACACAGGAAAAAATGCCTCCAGTTTTCACTAAATCATAACTTTAGGGTTAAACTTAAAAATGCTTGAGATTTTTTTAAAATGGGCAATAAGATATTTTTTAATTATAGGAAATAAGCAAAATGTTGTTTCCTGAATTCTACACAATTCCCAGACTGACATACAAGTAATACAATACTTAGATTGGAACATAATTCAAAGGCAGAAGGATAATTTCCCCATACATTGAAATGAGGGGAGGGATCAGGATTGAGAAGTAAAACAGGGCCTAACTTATTTAAAAAAAAAAAGTAAAATTGTTTTGGGTTTTTTTTTTTTGCTCATAAAAATTATGTTGCTTGCTCCAATCCTGAGATACACAAAAGTGAATAAAACATATCATCCTTCAAAAATTCAATTTTGAAAATTGAAAAATTGAAAAAAAAAATTCAAATTCAAAAAGAATCTGATCCAGGAAAAATATTCTTGGTTACTCTTACTTTTCAATGAGTCAGTGAGTCATAATGGATAGAAAGCAGATTTGGAAGCCATGGAGTTCTGAGTTCAATTCTCACATCTGACTTAGACTGTCTACCCTGATTCCGAGTGAACGACTTGATTTTTCAGTGTACCAGGTGACTCTCTAAGACTAAAAATTACAAAGAAGATTCCAACAAGTTTTGGCAGAGGGAATTCCCTCAATAGGGAGTTCCCTATAACCAACAGGGTCTTGGACAATAGTCCTCCATAACAATAATGCTTATCATCATGAATAGAACACACTTGGGCATTGCCTCCCCCCCCCCACCAATATGCCAACACTAGCACTTAAAGCAATTAAGAAAATGAGCATATTTTTTTTGTTTCTTCAATTTCATATAGCTCCCAGAAAGGCTTACATAAGATACAACTCCCAAATTCGTGCACAATCCAAAGGAAGAATAAATGTCTCATACAATGAAACAGAGGAGGTAGTTGAAGGGAGGGAGGGGGTTGAGACTAAAATGGTGGAGGCTAACACAAGTCAGTGTCCACATTATGCCCATATTTTAGTGAAGTCCAAGAAACTAAAATCATTATTATAGACTTTTACATTATCACCAAAGTGTTTCAAGTTTGCCATTTCAGAACATAGTACTAGGACGCAGAATACTATGGTATGAAATTTGAGAGAGAAGACAATATGACACAATAAAAAGAGAATTCAACTGGGAATCAGAGAAGACATATTCTCATTCTAACTCTGCCATAAACCAGCTGTGTGACCTTGGGTGAGCCTCAATTTCCTCATTTGCAAAATAATAGGGTTGAACTAAATGATGAGATGTGAGCATCAAATGAGATAATGTGTGTTAAGTTCTTTGTAAGCCTTAAAGTGTTTTTATAAATGTCAGCCATTATTCTTATTATTATTCAAATAGAATTATTATCTCATCAACGTGGCCTTACTCACTTTCTCTTGACATTCCAAGTATTCCAGTCCAATGGCTATCCCTGTTCTTACTGCTTAACTAACCTACCTTCTTTTCTCATCATACATTTTTTTTCATGATATGCTAATTATATCTTAGGGTCCCCATCACCTCTAAAATTTTAGGGTTATGTTATGATGGATATTCCAAAAAATAAGATGCCTCATCAAGTTAAAAAGATCAGGGGAAGGCATGAAAGAGTGGCTCTATAAAAAAATAATATATATATATATATATATATAGTATATTAAAACTATTTAGACTAAAATAAGAAGGAAAGCTCAGAAAGAATAAAGGATTAATACTGGAAAGGATGCTGATGAGTTGCAGATTCAGAGATGAGTAGGATAAAAAATGAGTCTGAATTTTTAAAAGATAGATATGAAGAAGGCATTAAAAAAAAACCCTTCCTTATTATCTAAGAACATATGGCAGGGTCAAGGGAAACTTTCACTGTTTCTTTAGGTGATTTGTAGAATCACAGAATCTTAAACACTGGAAAGGATCCCAAAAGAATTCCTCTCTACCACAATCCCAACAATCATATTTTTACCATTTCCTAAGATTGCCCACTTGATTTGTGAATGTTCTAAGGACTAAAAGGTTTTTCTTTACATTGAACCTAAATCTGCACTACTTCCAGTTCTGTTCTCTGGACTAAGCATGGCAATCTAATCTCTATTCCACATGACTTCCATTTAAATATCTGAAGATCCTTACCACGTCTGCCCTTATTCTTTTCTTCTCTAAGCAAAACCCCCAAGTTTCTTCTGTTTTTCATCCAATTATCCCCATTTTATTCTATTGTCACTCTCTGCTCACTTTGTGATGGAGATAATCTGGCTTGCCAATGGTCCAGCACTGAACCTAATACTCCAGATATAGACTGATTAGAGCACAGTACAATACAATGGGACTATAAATGTTCAAAGACAGTCAAGTCTACTGAGGGAGGAAATCAAGTCTTCTCAAGAGAGGTTGAAGAGTTCAATCTAAAGTGATTTAGGAATATTCACCCTTGAAGGAACAAAATAAACAAGGGGTCTCCTGGGAGGATCTTTATAAACGCTGAAATTCAAGAGCTGGTTTTATTTTCATGGATCATAGGACTGTAGATCTAAAGGTTCAATAAAACTTAAGACCATACAATATAGCGCTACAGCTTTCCGATGAGCAAAATGAGTCCCAGAGATGTTAAGTTACATAGGAAAGAAAAGTCTAGATTCAAACTCATCTCCCGCCACTCCATGCTCAATGGGAAAGATCAGCCACCTTTTTACCATATTTCCTCCTATCCCTCAGGGAGGTAAAATGAGGCAGGAAGAGGGAAACAAGCATTTATATTACATATATATGTAATAGGTGCCTCCTACATGCCAGACACTGTGCTAAGTGCTTTACAAATATTATCTCACTAGATCCTCACAAAAACCCTAGGAGGTAGGTGCTATTATTATCCTTTTTTTTTTTAACTTACCTTCCGTCTTAGAATCAGTACTCTATATTGGTTCCAAGGCAGAAGAGTGGTAAGGGCTAGGCAGTGGGGTTAAGTGACTTGTTCAAAGTCACACAGCTTGGAAGTGTCTGATTTGAAGCCAGGATCTCCCATTTCTAAGCCTGGCTCTCAATCAACCTAGTTGCCTAATTATCCTTATTTTTGCTGATGAGGAAACTGAGGCAAACAAAAATGAAAAGTCACACAGCTGGTGTCTGAGGTTGGATTGGAACTGTGGTCTTCCTCACTCCAGTGCTCTTTCCACCTAGCTGCTAGCGAAGGCAGGATGAGTTAGGGCTTGGGGAAAAGTATTAATAACTGAGAGAGTAGAAATGTAGGTAAGCATTATAAGTAAATGGCAGAGGTAGAAATAGCTCCTGACATAGAAGCAGGTCTTCCTGAACCAGAAGAGATTATCCAAAAAGTAAATGGAGGTTCAAGCTCAACACTTCTTGGTAGAAGTCCCTGGGGTAGGGACTATAACCAATTCCAAATCCAATGTGCCTCCACTATATATGATTCTTCAAATCTGTCCCTAAAGCAAGAAGAGCTAGTTACATTAATCAATGAGAGCATCCCCATGGATCTGAGGGTGCCACCTGTTATAAGTAAGAGAGCTGATGAAGTGGGTCTGCAAGGGAGATGGAGATGCAAAGATTCTAGAATGTGGAGGAAAAAGGGGAGACAGTTTACTGGGCTTTTGAGCTGGGTCTTGCTCGGGTTTTGACCTGGAGACTGGCTACTTGCCCTTGGCTGTTTCTACCTTATCATTTCCATCTTTGCTGCTTCCCTGTTGGCTGGTTGATATCTATGGGGCTTCCTGGTGTGATCCTGAACCATCTGTCTATAAGATTAGGTCTGAGATCCCTCTGGATCCAGGGCCTCTCCTGGGCCCTGTCCTGCCTAACTGTCAAAACCCACTACTTCCTATTACCATCAAAAAGGGAGGGGTTTGGGTTAATGTAGGTTTTATTTATATTAGGGTCTGGGGTCTTTAGACAGATAGGTAAGAATCAGTGTAGTTCAAATCTGTGAAGACTCCTAGTAACTGGACATTTAGATCTGGGGCGGTTTAGGTAGTAGACATTAGTTTAGGATTATCCCAAACTCCCATTTCACCGTCCCCTGTTTAATAAATCCACCATCCATCCCTGTTATATGGTGGTCTGTGTTTGTTACCTCAGGACAGGCTCTGCCTGGACTGGACCTATTAGCCTGTCAGCCCACAGTGGGCCTTCCCAAAACAGTTATCCTTTTGATACTGGCCTATAATTAAACATTAATCCCATCCCCAAACCACCCTCCATTACATACCCCAAATGGGAGTACTGTTCCAAACAGAGTCGGCATCCACAGACCAAAGGACCACAGCTGAGAAGTCATCAAGTCCAGCCCTCCCAGACTACAGATGAAGACGCTGTTGCTTAGAGAAGAAGAACTTGCCCTCAGACACAAAGGACTGAACTGTTAGGTTCCCTATAATTTCCTTCGGAGGGTTAATAGCAATTAAGGAGTGAACGACCCTTACAATGCGCTGGATACTGGTACAACTCTCCTTCCAGCAGACTGCAAGTTACTATTGGTCATTGTTTAACTTAATAAAATTATCCAAGACTGACTGGAAGGAAGGATACAGAAACTGAGTAGAAAAAGGCTATTCTCCTAGAAAATGCCTTCTTGAACTCAGAAGAGTTGTGAATAACCTTATTTCATCTAATTTAATTTCTTAAAATACACTGACATAATACATCAACATAAAACCATTTTAGTAAAGGTCCTAGCAGAAAGGTGACAGACAGTCTTCAAGACAAATGTGGTACACCTAGGTCATTAAGCTTATATCATCAGTTAAAACAATGAAAGTGATTCACTTTATTTCTAGCTAGAGTCTCCCCCCACATCTTGAACAAGAAGTTAAGTTTTTGAAACCCAATGTAGGATTAACATTGGTATCATTAAATCTTATCATATTGGCCTTTCATGATCATTTTGGAGTCTCTTAATTTCCTAATTCTGTCCCTACTAAATCGCACTTTCCAACCCTGTTCTCCTAGCTTCAGTTAGTGCTCATCATAGACTAGGGAGTGACTTAGAGATCTCCTAGACCAACCCTTTACCTTTACAAAGGTAAACTACTTTAACCTTTAACTTTTACTTTAATACTTTAACATAAAATCTCTTCAAGCAGATAGCTTCTTTTTTTTAATTTTTTTCATTGTTCACATTTTTCTTTTTTTAATTGAAAATTTTTAATTAATTTAGAATATTTTTCCATGGTTACATCATTCATGTTATTTCCTTTCCCTCCTCCTCCCCACCCCCCGTAGCTGACATGCAATTCCATTGGGTTTTATTTGTGTCACTGATCAAGACCTATTCCCATATTATTGATAATTGCACTAGGGTGATCCTTTAGAGTCTACATCCCCAATCATATCTCCATCAACCCACGTGATCAAGAAGTTATTTTTCTTCTGCATTTCTGCTCCCACAGTTCTTCCTCTGGATGTGGATAGTGTTCTTTCTCATAAGTCCCTCAGGATTGTCCTGGGTCATTGTATTGCTGCTAGTAGAGAAGTCCATTATGTTTGATTGTACCACAGTATATCAGTCTCTCTGTACAATGTTCTCCTGATTCTGCTCCTCTCACTCTGCATCAATTCCTAGAGGTCCTTCCAGTTCACATGGAATTCCTCCACTTTATTATTCCTTTGAGCACAATAGTATTCCACCAACAGATACTACAATTTGTCCGGCCATTCTCCAATCAAAGGGCACCCCCTCATTTTCCAATTTTTTGCTACCACAAAGAGAACAGCTATGAATATTCTTGCCCAAATCTTTTTCTTTATTATCTCTTTGGGGTACAAACCCAGCATTGGTATGGCTGGATCAAAGGGCATAGTTCCAAATTGCCCAGATAACCTCTTCTTGAACACTCCCAATGAGAGATAATTCCTTACCTTAAAAAGACAACTAATTCCAATGCTATAATTATTAGCAAAATTTTCCTTGTTTGGGATTTGAAATTTATTTTCCTATAACTCCCATTCATTGTTGTTAGTTTCACGTTGATGCCACACAAAAATAATTCTACTGTCTTTCAGAAGACAATCCACAAATTTAAGTAAGCTATATTATAACTACCTCTTCACCCAAAATGTCCCCAATTCTTCAATTCTCTAAATATATTTCCATCTCTTTCAACTATTTTTAATATGATCAAGTTTCACCATTCCAGCTGCCCACTTCTGAACATGTGTATACAAGTTTGATGATACATCTATTAAAACATGACAAAATTAAACATAACCAAAAAGCTAATGTGGCAAAATCTCATTTGTTAAATGTTCAATAAAGATAACAAATGTGTATCATTCTGAAAAATATATACATACAAAAATACATATACATATGTATATACACATATATCTAAAGAAAGCAGAAAACAAAAAATCTATGTTCTAATATAACATTTTTCTTCACTGTCAAATAGGATCAATAGAATATATTATTATTAAAACATAAGCAATAACTTTTTTAAAATACCACCTTTTCCTTTTCTTACCTCTACCACTGTGGTATCTGCAGCTTTACACATTGGCAAGTTGAAATTCCTTGCACTTTTCCTAGGGAGAGGAGAAGGGAGAAAAGACAAAGGCAGTAAGTAGTTGTCCCTTCTGGCCATAAAATTCTATGAATCTGTGTCAGTGTTCAAAGAAGTGATATATGAAATGGACAACTCTTATTATAAGAAATATAAGTGCTTTATAGAGAAAACTCTAGCCCTTTCATTTGTCTTACTTTAAGACTGTCTTCAGTACACAACAAAAGGAGTTATTCATTATACCTACTCCCATGAGCATAAAGATAAACTGGATGTTAATGAATCATCAACACTTTTTGAAAATAGCCTTCCCAAGCCTTTTACTGGGGATATGATTTTGCTTCAATAGTTAAACATTTCACTGAGTAACTTGCTCTCATTTTTATATTTAGAAATATAAAGGAGTAAGTTTCCATATGGGAAAAAGCAGTAACTCCATCTTCCATCCAACAGAAATATGTTGCTGAAATTACCAAAACATCATTTGGTGATTTCTGAGTCACCCATAAAGATCAGTCGCTGTAAGGACCATCGTCTAATGATTCCTTTGATAGTATTGTATCCTACAGAAGCAGCTGAACTACACAGCACTTTCAAGAGAGTTCCAAGCTTATTTTAACAATAGTTTTTCAAAACTAAATTCCTACAAAATGTTCAGGCACAAACTAAATGAATGGCTTTCCCAGAACAAAATCAAATGAGTTCTTGTAATACCACAACATATTTATTCTATGTCTCTAAATGAATATATCAATGTATTCAAAATAGGGAAGTGAGTTTTCCACATCTATGTTCTTTATTCAGGCTTATCTCTTGTTACTTAAGCACCATGTAAAATATGTTACTCTTTTATTCAATTATTTCAGTCTTGTCAGACTCTTCTTGGCCCCATTTGACATTTTCTTGGTAAAGATACAAGAATGATTTATAATATCCTTCTCCAGTTCATTTTTAACATGAGGAAACTGAGGCAACTGGATTAAATGACTTGCCTAGGGCCTCACAGCCAGTGTCTGAGGCCAGATTTAAACCAAGGTCTTCTTGATTCCAGACCCAGTGTTCTATCCACTGTGCCACTTACCTGTGCCAGAATCAGACCATAAGGAAGAAAGGTCTTATTTTGCATTTCTTTGGATCTTAGCTTAGTCCAGTGTCTGGCCCATAGTAAGCATTTAATAAACTCTTGTTCGTGAGGCTATGATATATCAGGATTTCTCCATTGGGTATTTGTAAGGTTATTAAACCTATTAGATTATTTATGTAGTTTTAGAGGTTGCTGCTTCAGTTCGTCCTCATAATAGAAGACAAAGTATAAAAAATTTTTAATCCAGGGGCTATGATCTTTCAGATATTTCATGGTCTGACCCATGTGTGAGACAGTGAAGTATAATGAGCTTAGATTTTGACCTAGTGTCAGGAAGACCTGGGTTCATAGTCTACATTAGACACTTACTAGCTCTGCAACCCTGATCAAGTCCCTTAGCCTTTCTAGGGCTGAGCTTTCTCATCTGTAAAATGAGGGGATTGATCTAATGTTCCTTCCAGTTCTAAATCTATGAACTTAGGTAGACTTAAATATCAACCAAACATATTTAACATGAGAATATCCTGTTGTTTGTTTTGCTTAAACTGTTTTCCCTTTGTTTCAAGGGAAGATCCAATTTAGGGAAGGGGTAATGTGAACACTGGGAAAAAAACAGGTATATAAAGGGGAAAAAATCAGTAAAACATTTTAAAAGTACACCCTAATTTTCTTAGTAATCCAGCTCCCTTTGTCATCAGGAATCAAAAACTTCAATGGCATCCCACATCAAATCTTAGCCACAAATGGAGTGAAATATTATTAGAGTTAAAATGGTCTTGGTGGGCAATTATCATCATTTAATGCTTATAGCTGTCTATGTGAATTGCACAGAAATAGAGCACAGTAATAGAATTTTTATAAAGGGAAAAAAAATTCAGGGCTTCAAAAGATTCCTGATTTCATTGGTGTGGGTACCCCTTCCACAACGCACAATGCCTCAGTAGGCTTTCTTTATGAAAGAGATCAGAATAGTATTAAGAAAATTATTTAACTGCCAAATTACATTAAAAATACAATCATCTCTCATTTTTGCATTCTTGTTTTAAAAAATACCATATATTGTAGACCCACAATACACTGAGGAACAATAAGACAGATGATATTTAAAACATCTATAAAGCTAAAATTAGCTGTACTTCAGAAACGTCTTAATTCAAGAGATCAAATATAAAATTAACACCACATAATCCCTATACCCACGTTTTCTTTTTTAAAATTAAAAAGGATAATGTGCAACTTCTCTTTGAGAATATGCTTTAATCCTCTGCTTATCAGACCTTTAGGTAGATTTGGGTATTTTGTAAGGATAAGGTTTGCCACCAATAAAAGCAATACATTTATAATATAATAGTATGAGAAGAAAGCAAACATTCCTTCACTGTCCTTTGGGTAAATTACAATTCTGATCCCTCAGAGACTGAGATGCTGCATGATGAAAAGCTATAGAGCATCAGAAGAAGAATGTTTAAGGAGGTAGACTTCTGCTGCAAGAAGACTAGTACTGCATAATTTTCCAGTGGTAATCAAGCCTGCTTCCTTCCTCCTCTTCAAATTCAGATCCAGTTCACTGCACATCTGCAATGACCAAGTTATATGTAGGAAAAGAACAGTTATGTGGAATGTCCATCCACCTGAGGACTATAATAGAGGCAAGTGGAATTCTTCATAATTTTGTTTACTCAGTGTGGATAGTTAAGTGGAAGTCTTTTTATTGACTGTGGATCTCATCAAAAAGTTCTGGAGTGGTCCAGGGCTAGTTGTAACAATCATAATATCATCCATAATTATAGGCATAGGGAGGACTTCACCATCAATAGCCAGGGTTCTGCCTAGGGCTGATGAATTTTTAAAAAATATATATTTTATAACTATTCCAAGTACAATTGGTTTCTTTGTAAATTTCCTATTTTATTTTATTCAACATTATTCTAAGAAATCTTCACTAGAGTGCCAAAGGAATCAAGACAGCAACAAAAAAGGTGATAATAGTTCTAATCTAGGGAACTCTGATAGTACCATTTATTTCCTATATAACTAGGCAAATCCATTAGTCTCTTTGTGTTAAATCTATAATCTTACTCCCTCTTCCATTATGCAGAGGAATTTGTTTACAAATATCAAGCAATTGGGGATATAAAATACAAGAAGTCCCTGCCCCCCCACCCCCAATGCCTACATGCTAATAGGGGAAGCCTCAAACTAGGGAAATAGTGGCCAGGGGGGATACATTTTAATCCACAAAAATTGACAAATTCTATCTAGGAACAATTGTAGAGATGATCTTATGGTTCACAGAAAGAGAGGAAAGGGTTGTATATGGAAAGCCTTGGTGAGGAGGCTCTGGAGATGGGTAGAGAGGAACAAGCAATGAATGGAAATGTGATCCCATAAAGGCAGTCACCAATGACAAAAGAGAGGGGAAGGGAAGGGTGAGAACAAGCATGATGGAAGTTCATCCACGTCATAGTCTCTAGTATGGACACTTCAATGGTTGGCAAGGAAGCTTCTATTTTATAAAAAGGATATTTTTCAACCAAAGAGCATCCAAATAAGAGTGATCAGGTTTTTAAAGGAACTGGAAACCATGTGATACAATGATCAGAGGAAGGAGCTAGTAAAGAAGAATGAAAAGCTGGGGCTTTTCTAAAATAGTGTTAGGCTGGACAACATAAATAGGATATTAGGCTTCAACATGTCACCAGCAATTGAGTTTTTTTTAAAGCATTATCAAAAATATTATCTGATGGATTGATGAATGGAAAAGGAGGGCTGGCCATGTAGCAACATATGGACATCTGTATTCCTGCTCAAGGACAATGAACTTATAGGACACTGTGAAAAAATTATCAGATCAAATAGACACAGAATAAGAAGGAGTGGATAGACTGCAATTTGTATGCTGGAAAACAATGTTCAAATTTTGAAAAAAATCAGATATGTTAAAATGTTAAGAGAAGATCTGTAGCCAAGAGAAGAGTTCTCAAGTGATTATTATTTAAAAAAAAAAAGAAAGGAAAAAGGTGAGTTCATAAACAACTAGTCATTGAGCTTGCCTCTAATATTCTGGTGAAATTTTAGACTGTATAATAGGAGAGAATTGGCAAGAATTTAAAAAAGGAAAGAGGCAATCCCTAAAAATTGGTATTGCTTCATCAAGAATGGATCACACCAGACTAATTTGATTTCCTCTATTGATAGGGTTCCTAGCTTGTCAGATCAGACTACTGAAGACACAGGATACCTAGCAAAGCAACTGACCATCTCTCATGCTTTCCTTCTGGAGAAAGGAGTTAGAAAACAAATAATTAACAATTATTTAGACTGGAAATGGGCTGAGTGACTAGAACCACAAAATATTCATTACCCTCTAAGTGTCAACTTGGAAGTAGATTTCAGTGTAGCAGGGATCTGGCCCTCTACTGTAAAATATCAAAGGCCTGAAGTCACAGATTAAATGTTTTTCAAATTTGCCCATGACACAAAGCTGGGAGGAATGGCTGAAACCTTGGACTCCATAATTATGATCCAAGAAGATCTTAATGAAATCAAAGAAGGTGAATTGTAAGAGAAAGAAATGTAAAATCCTACACTTCGGTTTTTAAAAAATCAGCTATATAACTAGAAGAGAGTGGAGAGGCATGCTTAGACAATCGTACTCATATGAAAAGACTATGGCTTTTCATGAACCAAAACCTAATGCAGTATTAGAATGCACTAAGACAATCCATTAAAAAAAGGGAGAGATAACAGTTCCTGGTAAGACTAAAGTATTATGTCTAGTTTCTAAGAACTAAATTTTAGAAAGGATATTTTTCAACTAGACAGCTTTCCAAACAAGAGGGACCAGGATTTTGAAGGAACTAGAAACCATGAGATACAATGATCAGAGGAAGAAGCTAGGAATATCTAGCTGACAGAAGAGAAAACTAGGTGAAAAGGGGATGGCCACTGTAACTATGTTCAGATATTTGCAAAGCAGTCCCATAGAAGGAATAGCATTCTTCTGCTTGAGTCCAGAAAGCAGAACTAGGAATAACTTAAGTTCCATGTAGGGCAATAATTCCTTTTAGAGTTTTGTAAAATGGAATTTTTATTTTTTAAAAATTTTATAATATACTTATATACATATAATTTACATATAATTCTATATACTGTATATAATAATTTTATATTGCAAATTTATAAAATTATAAATTTTGTAAATTTTATAATATGGAAGTTCTATAAAATGGAAAGGGGCCATTAAGTGGTAGATAGAGAGCCAAGACTAGAGTCAGGAAGACATGAATTCAAATCCAGCCTCAGACATTTATTAGCTAGACTCTGGCCAAGTCACTTTCCTCGTCTATAAAATGAGCTAGAGAAGGAAATGGCCAGTTATCTCTGCCAAGAAAACCCCAAAAGGGTCACAAAGAGTAGTATATGACTGAAATGGCTGAACCATCACCATAACAAAGTGGAATGGACTGCCTCAAATAGGGTCTCTGAGTGAAGGCTAAATGACCATTTCCCTAGCTATGTTTGGTGGCGACTCCCACTGAAGAATGAGTTTGATTACAAAGTATTAGATCCTCTGGAGAACTCTAAGCTCTTCTTTATCTGAGGACTGCAATGGACAAGTTTGGTGAGATTCATCACCAGGCTGGCCACAAAGTCATCAGTTTGGAAGCCAGAGCAGTACATGACGATGGTACCCTAAAGCATAAAAAGCCAGTGATCCGCATCAACAAAAAGGATACAAACAGATGAAATGATAGATTCTGGAAGTTTTCAATTTGAGAACAGAAAGCAATTTTATTTGGTTTTATTGCAGTTCAAGTAGTACACTATTATTTTATATATTAAAAATATCGGGGCATGAGGATATAATTTAGACTTGTGGTTTGATTAGCACAGGGAATCTCCAGATGAGGAAACTCCTGCCATTGCTGGCTGGCATCTTCTCTGTAACTCCTCAGAGAGCTGCCCAGAGCCCTGAGAGATAAGATGACCCACAGAGTCACACAGCTGGGACATGTCAGAAGCATGACTCAAATACGGATCTCCCCAACTCTGAAACCAGTTCTCTATTTACTATGCCATGCTCTCTTCAAGAACCTAGTTACTAGTTTGTTATTGTACTTGTTCAGATATTTTCAGTCATGTTCTATTCTTTGTGATCTTGTTTGGCAGAGATAATGGACCGGTTTCTCATTTCCTTCTCCAGCTCGTTTTGTAGATGAGGAAACTGAGGCAGACAGTTAAGTGGCTTATACAGAGTCACACAGCTAGTCAGTGTCTGAGGCTAGATTTGAACTCAGAAAGATGAGTCTTCCTGATTTCCAAACCAGTTTTCTATTCATCGGGCCACTCAGTGTCCCAAGTGAATAACTAAAATATTTTTAAAACTTGAACTATTCCCCCACAAAATGACAACTGGATAATTTTTAAAAATACATTTGGAGGGTAGCTGGGTAGCTCAGTGGATTGAGAGCTAGGCCTAGAGATGGGAGGTCCTAGGTTCATATCTGGCCTCAGATACTTCCCAGTTGTGTGACCCTGGGCAAGTCACTTGACCCCCATTGCCTAGCCCTTACCATTCTTCTGCCTTGGAGCCAATACACACAGTATTGACTCCAATATGAAAGGTAAGGGTTTAAAAATAAAATAAATAAATAAATAAATAAATAAAAATATATTCTGTAAAAAGCTTAAATTTGATTTATAATCAAAATGTAGGTGATGGAAATCTCTTCTAAAATCTAGTTTTATATGGAAATATGTTTTGCATGATAATACATGTACAATCCAGATCGAATTGCTTGTCAACTCTGAGGAGAGGGAAGAAGGGAGGGAGACAACGATATATAGAAAAAAATAAAAATTTTTTAACATATAGTAGTATTATCATCATCACCATCACCGCTATTCACATAAACTACCTGAAAATGACGTTTCCTGAACGATCTGCTTTCCAGGCTTTTACCAGGGCAAAATCACCTGTAATGGCTCTCTCCATGATATAATGTTGGCCATCAAACTCCCTCACCTGCAAGGAATAAAACACACGCATGCTGGTCATACTGTTTGCCCTAATTCCTATATAACATCTAATCACTTCCTGCTATTTATTTTTAAGGAAATCTAGTTTAAAAGCTTGTTTAGTGATATGTGCCTTTTTCTTGTTTTCATGGAGCAGCTCTGAGATATGTAAACCCAATACAGTTCTGTGCCTTGAACTCCCTGGCTCCATCTTTGTGCTTATCACTTAAAGAAGTAAAACAGTTTTCCATGCAGGGCTTTATTCTTATTCCAACTGTACCACCTAGTGGACAGAGTTCAGGAGACATTTTGAGAGCAAAATTCAGAACCAATTTAGTTTTCAGAACCAGTTTAGGTTCATAGAGTTTTTTCTGCTGAAAATAATCCTAAGCAGAAGGGAACTACTTTGTATGTACAAAAATAATAAATTTCATAGTGCCCTGGAATATTTGGAACATGAAAGGTTCCTGAAAAGTGTCTAAGTGAGGTATATAGGTAAGAGACAACTGGGTGCCTCAGTGGATTGAGAGCTAGAAAGACTTCTTGTAAAGTTTTTTTCATCATTATGATTATTATTATGTTTCCATCTCCATCTATTTCTCCCCCTATTTATCCTTTTCTCTCTCTTTTCACTCTGTCCATTCTCAAAAGTGTTAAGCTTCTGATCATCACATCCTTCAACTTGCCCTCTTTCCTATCATCTCCCCCCAATGCCTTCCCTTCCTTCTTTCCTGTAGGGTAAAATAGATTTCTATACCAATTGCTTGTGTATGTTCTTCCCTCTAAACAAATTCCAATGAAATGAAGGTTCACAATCTCCTCTCTCCATCTCTGCCATGTTCCTCTCTACTGTAAATGTTCTTTCATGCCTATTTTAGGTGAATTTTCCCCCTTCTATTTCTCCCTTAACCTCTTCCCCCTTCTCCCAATTCATTCCTCTTTCTCATCCCTTAATTTTCTTTTTTTAGATATGCCATCACATTCAACTCAGACCCTCGCTCTCTCTCTCTCTCTCTCTCTCTCTCTCTCTCTCTCTCTCTGTATACCACTTTGAATAGCCCTAATAATGAGAAAGTGGTATGTAAACAGTTAAATCACATGTAATGTTATAGCTCTTTACGCAACAATACAAGATATTTCTAAGGTAAATGGAATCATCTACAAATTTTGGCCTGGAGTTCTTCTCACCTCTCTTGGTTTGCTGGCAATTGCAATGCTGCCGTCTTTGTTATACTTGATGGGTGCTCCTCCTTCCTGCACCAATGTTCCATACCCTGTACTGGTGAAGAAGGCTGGAACTCCAGCCCCCCCTGCGCGAATCCGTTCTGCAAGTGTTCCCTGTTGGGAAGAACCATCGTAAGACATTAAGCATTCTTTATTAAGCATCCTTCTGTAGATTTCCTCTGGCATACAGAAATACACAAACACACAGACCTTGTCTTCCCTGACCTTACTAACGCAAAAATGTTAAAACAACTGCTTTCATTAATGTTTTATAAGCTTTAAATGTACAGCAATCTTAAAAAATTGCTGTCCCATTACTAACAATTTCCCTATTGTAATCAATATCTATCTTAGTGTTCTTGTTAATTTCCAAATTTAGAATTTCTGATTTCATGCTTCCAGTTTTTCTATTAACATACAACACAAATCCACATTTAACTTTTTTTTTTAAATATACTTTAGGTCTGAACTCTCAAATTTATTTCCCTCATATTGAAAATATTAACCAGATAATTAGCAAAACTCTTTCATTCTGAGCTCTGTAGACATGGAATTATATATATTTCTAAAACACTGAGTCAACAATTATTAAGTATCAAAACAATTTTTATTTGAAGTATGTCTTTATTGTGTGTATGCATGTATATATAAATATATATATGGGGGGGGGGTATTTTAACCCTTACCTTCTGCCATTGATACTATCAGTTCTAAAGCAGAGGAGTGGTAAGGCTAGGCAATGGGGGTTAAATAACTAACTCAGGGGCACATGGCTAGGAAATGTCTAAGGTCAGATTTGAATCCAGGACTTCCTGTTTCCAGGCCTAGCTCTCTATCCACTGAGCAACCATATATATATATATATATATAGAGAGAGAGAGAGAGAGAGAGAGAGAGAGAGAGAGAGAGACAGAGAGACAGAGAGACAGAGAGACAGAGAGACAGAGAGAGAGACAGAGAGAAAGAGTTGGCTTACTCTTTTAATATATATACTATTTATGTATAAATAATATAGTAACATATATTTAAAACAATGAGTCAGCAATATAAAGTATCAAAACAACTAAATTTAATTTAATTAAGTATGTACTTTGAATGGTTGTTGTACACATTTGTTCCATACTAGAAATTTAAGAGAAACGTGGTATCATTTTTCTAAAGTTACAATTTTCTATATATAGCATATGTCAAATCACTGGTAGAAAGCACTTGGCATTTAAGATATGTAACTGAAATGTGATTTGCATGGATGTTTTGATATTGTATAATTGTGAATGAATTAAAAGAAAAGAACTGGTGTGAATTCAGTCTACTGAATTGGGATAGTAGTCATAATAGTAGCAGTAGCAGCAGCAACAGTGACATTTATATAGCACTTGAGGATTTTTTTAAATGGTTTTTTAAATGGTTTACAAATATTATCTTATTTTATCCTTGGAAAACAGGTATTATCATTATCACCTCATTTTAAAGATTAGAAAACTGAAACAGATAAATGTTAAAATGACTTGCCAGATGCAAACAGTTAAGTGTTTGCTGCATTTGAATTTAGGTCCAGCACCCTAATTCAGCCAGCAGAAAGAACCCATTCAAGAAAAGGGCTTTGTTTCCATCTTTTAGGCTCAGGAATGGCTCCAGGCAAACTCACCTAAATAGTTGCTTCTGGACACAATCTAAACTCAAAGGTTACAGACCCAGGTATGGAAAGGAACAATCCACTATTTGGTGAGGTTACTTTGGGGGCAGCTCTAGTGAACATGGAATTTTCTTTACATTAGACAGACATTTGTTTTTCTGCTACACCCACAGCCCTAGTTCTGCTCACTTGGGTCAAGAAAAGCAAGTCTAATCTTTCTTCCTTGTTGTTCAATAGTGTCCAACCAGTTCTTTGTGACCTTAAGGACTATGGCGCAAGAGTAATGTCCTTGGGGTTTATTGGAGGGGTTTGCTATTTCCCTCTCCAGTGGATTAAGAAAAAGGTTAAGTGGCTTGCCCAGGATCACACAGCTATTGTATGTTGCTATATTTGAACTATGGTCTTCAGAGTCACCTAGCTACCATATAGAAACACACACACACACACATATACACATATATATAATACAATTAATGATTATTAATAATTAATGGTTAATATAATATTAATACAATTGTATATATACACAGATTGTGTTAATTTAATATAGTACATATATTAAAATATTTCTGTGTATAACAATATATTTACTATTAAGATATTTAGTAATTTAATATTTAATAATACAACTTTAATAATCAATGATACATTAATATTTTACTAACATAATTGACATATTAATGATGTTAAATTCCTAGTAAATATTAATAAGATTTAAATATAATAGATCTAAGGCATTAAATAATATATTCCACATATACATATATTACATGCTATAAAGTGTGTAAAATATTATATAATGTATATCAATATTATATATACATATGTATATGTTTATCATATTAAATCATATAGAACATTATTTGATATTTAATATAGCACTGCATACATTAAATATATTATATATTTATATTATATTCATTTTAATATATTATCATTCTATATTTACATATTAAATTGTTACATAACAGATTATATATTATATTAAATAAGAGATATATAAGTATATTTAATTTAAATTTAAAATTATACATTATAGCAAATCTATTGTCTATTTAAGATATTAAATAAGATTATATGAGATTTTATATACCTGTGTGTCTATATATAAATTATATGTGTTTATGTATTGTAGTAAGGAGAGAAAAGACTGCATGATTGACAGAGATATGTGACACAGAATCACATGAGACCTAGTCAAGATTCCAGGGGGGAAGGGGATGTGTGGTCCCAACTGGAAACAAGACTTCTTGCTGTAAGCTCTTGGAGGTAGCTGTGATTTCCACCTATCTACAAGAGATCTGGCCTTTGTGAGATACCAGCTTGAGGAGAGAGACTGTACAAGCTGCTGGCAGCTAGAGAGAAGATCGATCTCTACTGGACCAAATTTGGACTTTACCTCTGGGATCTTGGCCCATATCTGGACTCTGTGAGGTTCTGATTGGGGGGGAACTTACTTAGCTTAGGAAATTAGGCAATAGGATAGTATTAAGGGGAATTAGTTTTTGGGATAAGATTAAGAAATTTCCCTTCTCCTTTGTTACCCTCATTCCTATTCCATTCCCATTAATAAAATCAAAAGATTTAGATGTTTACCTCTTGTTTCTTCCCCTTATACATCCCATAATAATAGTATCTATAATGTATGTTGTATGTATGTATATATATAAAGTATATACATGTAAAAGTACATGTAACTTACTCTAGTAAAGACCTCCCTACAGGAATAAAGCATACATATAATGTTGGAAGCACTAATTTCTTAAACACACACAATCTATTAGATTTCCATTGTCTTCTCCAAACTCAATATCCCTTAGTTCCTTCAGTTTCTGTCTCTGTCTCTCTCTCTGTCTCTCTTTCTCTCCCCTCCCTCCCTCTGTCTCTCTGTCTCTGTCTGTCTGTCTCTGGCCTACCCCACCCCCACCCCCATTCCCTCACCATCCTGGTCAGCATGCTCTGGTTTATCACATTCTTCCTAACAGGTTACTTAAGGCTGAGCATGACATTCTCAATATGTTGTGACCAAAGCAGGGGACAACAGGTTGATACCTCCCTTGTTGGGGACATGCTAGTTTTCTTAATGTCACCTAAGATCATCCCAGTTTCTTTTGTCTGCCATGTCACACTGTTGATTCATGTTGAGCTTTCACCCCACTAAAAATCCCAGATCTCTCCACAAATACACAAACACACACACACACACACACACACACACACACACACAGAAATTGTTGTTCAATCAAACAGGCACAGCTCATAAAGAGTCCCAGAAGTCTTGGGGCAATACAATTGCATGGACTTTTTATTTTAACACCCTGTACTTAGTTAACTGATTTTTTTTTTAAGCCAAGCCTAAGAATTGATATCGACCTACAAATAACAATAGCTTGTGATTACATTTTAAGGTCTGTAAAGCACTTTACAAATATTACCACATTTTAATTAGTCCATCATCATAACCTATTTGAGATCTTTTTGGAGGTCTCTCTTCATGCAAAACAGGTAAGAAGTAATGATTTGTCTATATCTAAGTATTTAGTAAAATAGTAACTAATAAAGAGTAAAAACCTCTGAGGCACTCTAGTAGAGATCTCCCTTCATAGGTGAGCAGATATATTAATGACAGCTTTGGGGCTAAAGTCATTCAACTATCTCCATCCAGCTATACTACAAAGATATCATGGGAGACAGTCAAATACCTTGAAATTCAGCCACTGAACATCTATACCAGGAATCCTTAACCTTTTTTTTTTAATCTGTGGACTTTTCTGGGAATCTGGTGAAGCCCATGAGCCTATTCTTGAGAATAATGATTTTAAATGCATAAAATACCTAAGATTAGCAAGGAAACCAATTATATGGAAATAGTTATCAAAATATTTTAAAATACAAACTCATGGGTTCCGGCTTAAGAGTTGCTGTGACTGTGACAATATTCTTAACAGAGCCACCTTCCAGCTGTCAATCAGCTTTTCATTTTCACATCTTCCCAGGGCCTCTTTATCCTGGACTATTCTCTTAGACCGTTCCTTGTGTCCTGAACTTTCCCTGACCCTTTTCCTCACATCAAAATATATCTGTCCAATAGCAATCACCCCAGAACTCTACTAAAAGACTTACTGTCCCATCTGATTAGAACCTTTCCAACAATACATTTAGAGTTGAGAACAGGTCAGAATATTAGCTCTCTCAAATAATCTATTTTGCATTTAACAGATGGCTTCAGGTCTTTAGCCCAGAGTAACAAGTAACCAGCTGGAATTTGGGGCACAGAGGCAGCCAAGCTTGGGAGATAATTTGTGGCCAGGAGGCTTTCACATGCCTAACATCATCACAAAGATGATTTCCTCCCAGTTCTACCTAGCATCTTAGAGTGGTACTGGGAATACCTCCTTCTACCAGCATTCAAGCTATTGACATTCAGTGTATGCTATGTATCCACAGTTTAAAAAAGATTTTTTTTTATCCAGACCTGTAAATGCATTAATGTATCCCCTCTCAAAGTACCAAGGAGCAATTACTCTTTATTTTCAAGGCAGAGGCTCAATTATCTGCCCAAAGTCAAAAAACTGGTGAGTGTCAAGGGGCAAGACACAAACCCACTTCATTCTGACTCCAAAGCCAGATCTAGTCACTGCCTCAAACTGCTTCACTGCCTTCAATTTTATATAAATAAATAGATCTATTAAATTCACCAAACAATATGAAGAAACAAAGTTTTCTATCCAATATCCTTTACTCTGGAATGCTTTGTTTTCAACTGATAGTTCCTATGGGCATTTCAATCCATAAGATCAGAAACTCAGAACTAGAAAGATCTCAGAGACTACCTTCTACAATCCCTTCGGTTGCAGATGAAAAAACTGAGGCTCAGGAAAAAAGTTAAATAACTTTATCAAGGCTAAGCAGGTAGCATTTTTTTTTCCTTCCCCATAGAGCACTGGGTCCTGAGTCCAACTCTGGCCTCAAATACCTACCAGCTGTGTGGTCCCAGGTAAATCTCAACCTCAATTGTAAAATGGGGATAATAACAGCACATAGTTCCCAGGATGGTCATGAGGATGAAATAAGAAATTATAAAGCATAGCACATAATAGGTACCTAATAAGTTCTTACATGCTTCTCTCTTTCTTTCCTTCCTTGCTTCCCTCTTTAATTCTTTCCTTCCCTCTTAAATTCCTTCCTCCCCTCTTTCCTTCCTCCCTTCTTTCCTGCTTTTCTCCCTTCCCTCTTTACTTCCTTCTTTCCCCATTTCCTTCCTTCCTTCTCTCTTTCCTTCATTCCTTCCCTCTTTCCTTCCTTTCCTCCTTCTTTTCCTCCCTCTTTTCTTCCTTTCTTCCCTTCTTCCTTCCTTCCCTGAAGAGTGTGCAGGTTCTTGCTATCAATATCCTGAAATTCTCACTTGATCAAATCAAATTAGAACAATAAAAACAAAATCTCCCAAGCTTGGGATTAGGCAAACTATAACTTGTACAGACTGGCGGAGAATTTCACCACCATGAACAAACACAAAATCACATG